>NW_011499875.1:296110-349467 GCF_000495115.2 Populus euphratica | reverse complement strand
CCTTTTCATTTATCATATTAGATATGCATAAGTGTCACTTTTCAAGTACTTTTTTTTATTATTATTCTTTTTTATATATAGAAATGCTTGTAGCAATTCTTTTTGCATTATATTCAATACACTATGACTTCCATCGATTTTTCTTCGCATCATCATTGGTTTTTCTTTGCATCCTAATGAATTCTCTTCAGACATTTTTTTATGCTCTTTACTCCATGATCATCATTTGATCCAAACATAGTCGGAACACAATTTAAAATATTATGTGTTTGTGTGTGTCAGGCTTCCCATACTCCCACTCCCCTTTCCCCCCTCACATCAGAAGCCATGAAAGAAAGAGGCAAAGTCGTGGAGATGTGCAACAGTGATTTGCTGGATCAAGATCACAATACCTCATCAGATCTTCCAACACCCATCGTCATCTCTAGTTGGTATACGTGTTTATCTAATCTGTTTAGATTGTGGAGAACAAATGCTCTCATCTTGCTCTTGTTCATAGATCTCTTCCAGTCGTAATTTATGTACTGTCAAGGTAGACTGTTGGTTGCATTTCATTCTTTAATAGAAAATGAAAAGCTAAAAAAGATCAAGTTTCGAATAATATTTCCAAGCCCAAAAGTTCTAGTAAAGATTACAAAGGAGATGAACTTAATTTCTTGCTCAAAAGGAGCGGTGGTAATCGTGTTGAGATTAGGAGGAAACATGAGTTTTTTTGGTGGTTTAAAAGGTTTTCAAGTAACAGAGGAGGATACCCGTTGGATACCTATGGATACCGTAAACTTGACCCGGGTCGGGTTTGTTTTATACCTGATTAGATCAGGTAAAAATCTCAGGTGCGGGTTTGGATATGAATTCTCCAAAACCCGATCCGTGGATACCCATCAATATCTCTATCTTCCGTTGTTTTGCTTTGCAATGCCATGTAAATTGTTTGATTTGGTGGTATAAAGTATTTTTTAAAATTATTTTTTATTTAAAAATATATTAAAATATTTTATTTTTAATTTTATTTTTAACATCACATTAAAATCATAAAAACACTATATATATATATATATATTATTTTAATATATTTTTAAAATACATTAAAAAATAAAAGTTATCCCCTCCTAATCATTCATGTATAAAGTTGTCCCGTCCTTGTGTTTGAAAATGTGTTCAAATTTGTGTTTTTTTTTTTTTCAAATTATTTTTTTATTGTTTAAAATTATTTTTTTTTATTTTTTAATATGTTAATATTAAAAATAATTTTTTCAAAATAAAAAAATATTATTTTAATATATTTATAAATAAAAAAATACTTTTAAAAATAAAAATAACTACACTAACAAACAACTTACGACTTAGTAAAACAAGTGAGTGGCCATGGATATTTCTTTATTTTAGTTCTAAAAAAACATTAAAGTTTTAACAAAAAAAGAAGAAGATGGAAATGCTAACGAGCGTCGGTTGGCACGTATGGAAGGTCCACATCACACGTGGAAATGGACTTCACTCTGATTGGCTGAGATAAATGCTTCTTTTAACTCGAAGCTCCTCTTCACAAATACTAAACACGCACGCACTCCTCTCTTCTTTCTCTCTCTACCAAACAACAAAAAAGAAAAAAAAAAATCTCTCTACAAGACAATCACACTAATCTCCCTGGAGAGAGAAAGAGAGATTTTTTTTTTTTATTATTTAGTTTTTGGGTTTTATATATCTTTGTTTTGTTTTGTTTGCTTATAGTCTCACTTTACAGCTCATTCTCTACATTCTTCTTCTTATTCACCAGATCAAATCTAAGGGGTGTGTGTTTTTGCGTTTTTGCCACTTCAATTCCGTTAAGCTTCGCTAAAAATTTAGTGGGTTCTTGTGTGTTTTTTTTGTTTTTCATTTCAACTTAGGGCTCTTAGCAAAGTTTTCATTTGTAGTATTTTGCAGTTGTGTAAAACGGTAAATTATATTACCTTTTTGGCCAAAGTCTATAAATAAGATTGGTGCATAACAGTGTGTTGTTCTTAAGATCCTTCTCTCGTTCAAACGCAATTGCTTTCAGGTTGTTTCGGCTGGATGGACGACACTCTACTTTTGTCATAGATTGGCTTGTTCAGCTTAAAGTTTTATGTCTGGTAAAGTTTGCAATTTTCAGTTTTACTTTTGTTTTTTTATGGATTCATTGCTTCAACCGTCGTTTCTTGGTGTGTGCTGTTGTCCATAAGAATGTGGTGATTTTTTTTGGCATCTTCTTGGGAATGTTTTTGCTTGTTGCTTGAATATGATGAAGTTCTAAATTTTGCTGATCTTTTTATAGCCCAGAAAGTCAAAAAAGGTTTATTTCCTTATAATTGTGTTGTTAAAATACCAGTGCTGCTAGCAAAGAGAGAGAAGATGAAGTGGATGTCGATTTTAGCTTATATGCTGTTGAAGTTGTCGAAACTCTGTCAGTGAACTGGAAATTAACTCTTTGAAATGTTGTATCCGTGTTTCTAGCACATTCATGTGTGCTAAAGATATCTGTGGTTGAGACTAGCGAGTTTAGGTCGAAATTTGGAAAATTTTATTCTCTATGCAGTTTGCTCCTTTTTTAAGGCATTTTTTCTCTCGCAGTTTTAATTGTTGCTCTCTCTTTTTTACAGGCAATCTTTTCTTGTATCTGTGGCTACCATATGGCTTAATAAACCAGATAACCACATGTTACAGGCAAAGCATTCCGGAGCGTGTTCTATCAGATGAATTATAGCTGCTATATTATGCTTGACCAGTTCTCTCATGGCCATCTGTTCAATGAGATTTCAAAGGCCTTGGCTTCTTTACATTCTACACCTATATATTCTTGTAAACAAAAACGGAGCTATCACTCCTGATGGTATGGTAGTATCTGAGTTCTTGCATATATGTTATTTCAACATTATCAGAAGCTATGTCAAAGTAGTGAAACTGGTACAAAGAAATCTATGGTCCAATGCACAGCTTCAAGGAAAATACTTGATTATTATATGGCTGAAATGTTGTATATTTTGCAAGTTATGATTTGTCTAACTCACATGGGAATTTCATTAATCTGAACATAAACTTGGCATGCCTTTGCTTTCATCTCAAAACTTCTTTTTTGAAATGAGAAATTTAGCCTGATTAAGAATCTAACTGATGATTGTAAGCCCCTACCAGATGAGCCACCAAGTTCTTCTGTTGGTGGTATGAAGCAGGTGTTTCTTTCCAACATGAATGCTTGTGCACACAAACTGCTTATACTCAAGAATCGTTTTGCCTTTATTTTGTTTGTTAGTGACTATAGGAGATGCATGCTTAAGTCCAGTTATGATACATTGGAATTTTGAAATTCTTTTTGGTGTATTTGTAGGTGAAGCACTATTGAGCTTCAGGAGTGCAATTGTCAGCTCAGATGGTATTCTTCCTTTGTGGAGGCCAGAGGATGCTGACCCATGTAATTGGAGAGGCGTGACATGTGATCAGAAAACCAAGAGAGTAATATATTTGTGAGTTCACAAATTATTTTCAAATTTCTAACTCATATTTTCTCTTTTCCTCCCATGAACTGTTTGTTCCCTGTAAATAAGCATGGAGCCATGGACATTCAAAGTACCCCACATATTTCTTCTCTTGATTTTGATTTGGGCCTCACACACACACACATGTATTTCAATTAATTTGTATTTGTTAGATCACAATGCAATCTGAGGTGAGGTGTCATGCAACATGTTGTTGATCGTTTTTTTATCTTCCAGGAGTCTGAAGAACCACAAATTAAGTGGACCTATATCACCTGACCTTGGGAAGTTAGAGCACTTGAGAGTTCTGTACGTGTTTCCAGGACTTTCCTATTTTTATTGAAAATTGTCAGGTGTTTTCTGTATTTCAGGCATGCTGCTACTTTCATGTTTTTTTTAATATGAATGATTTGTTACAGAGCTCTATACAACAACAACTTCTATGGAACAATTCCTTCAGAGTTGGGAAATTGCACAGAGTTGCAGGAAATGTAGGTGCCGCTATATCTAGTAACAAAAATTTTCTTGTCATTACTCAACATTGTGGTGTATTTATCCTAGTGAATAATTCTGTTGCCTTTCTATTGGTTAAATTGAAACTATGACCAGAGTGCATAAGTAGCGACCACTTATTTATATTTTACTTTGTATCATTTAGCATAGAATTCTGGCGCAATATACTAGTGATGGATAAAATAGATACAGTAATTTTACTGAAAGGTATTCTCTCTCCCAAAGTAAAAGCTTTGATGTAGTGTATTTGCTTTTGAATTTTGTGAGAATCAGTCCCTTTCTCCTATCCAAGCTATATCGACATGGTCAACTAGGAAACCCATCCGCTTGTCAATTATTCTTCTAATACTCATTTGTAAATGACTGGTGTCAAATTTTTCACTGATCATGCGTGCTTAGTCTCATCTATGTAAGAATTAAGACTTCCTTTTCCGATGATGATTGAAAATTGCTCATTCTGAAAGAAGTAAAGCATTCTGATTTCACTCAGTGGTTTGGGAATTGTATTTAACTGTCACCAACCTTATACTTTTCCTGTGAAGACAAATTACAAATACATGCAAAATGAATTTCCAATGGCCCTGAATAGTAACACTAGCTCTGAATTTAGAGGATTGCCTCTTGGGAACAAACATTTTGCCAGGAATCCAAATGAGAGCTTCTGAAACCAACTAAGAGAGATTTTATTTTTAACCCTTGACACAGGGTACAAGATCTACCTCTCAACCTAAAAAGTTAACTTCTCTTACGAGTTTGGAATTATAAATGTTAGAGAGATTAGTCAGCATATCGCCTTTCATTTGAGCTTACAATTCAGGGCATCTCAGCAGTGAAGCGTTTCTTTCAGCATTGTTAACTACTTGTTTTCTAAGTTGCTTATGTAGCTTAGTTGTTGGTTGTTTTTCCTGTAAATTGATGCTAATGCATGTTGCCTATATTTTTAGTTCTATTTCATTTTCACCTACTAAAAAATCAAACGATTGGTGGAAATTATGGCTTATGTGATTTAAACAGCATTTGCTCCCTCCTGTTCTTTTTTTTAATCCATGACATATTGTCATTTAACTTAATTCATATTAGGGTTAGAGTTGCTGCCGTAGGATATATTTTTGACACTTGTACTGGTATCCTATCCTCACTTGTGTTTCTAACTGGAAGCTTATTATTAATGTTTTCTCTCTTCAGATTCTTGCAGGGCAACTACTTAAGTGGACCAATTCCAAGCGAATTGGGAAACCTAACTGTGCTTCAAAATCTGTGAGTTATTTTCTTGTGATAAATTTCAGTGTTATACATGTTATTTTGTTTTTAACATAAACAAATATGCACAATCATTTTATATGAGCACTGAAACTCCTTCTGTCATTTATGCATACCATCAAAGGTTCTATAAAGTGTCCCCTGGAAATGCGATTTTATTAGCATATTTTGATATCTTCCCATATGATTCATAAGTTATCAAGAGCAGAATAAATTTGAAATCAGTCATGATTTTTTTTTTTTTTTAAAATCACTTCTTGATTCCGGTATATGAAAAGAGCAGATTGCTATGAATCATGGGAGTGCTGATATAGAAAAGGACCAAATATGAACTGATAGGGTGAACTTTTCATTGCCTTAAGCCACATTAACTCTCCTGGGAATCAGTATTCATAGACTAGCACTCTATGGCCTTTGTGGTCAATATTCCTGCTCAGTACCACTCGAGTCTTAATTTTTCCCCAATTTAAATTTAGTGATAAATTGTAAACCTTTTGCATAAACAATTCAGATGTCATTCACTTGGGCTTGAGCTAGTTTCTTAAGGGATATGATTGGGTTGCTGTAGCTTCTTAATGTGCTGTGTCTAGTGTAGAAATGTTCACATGTCCAACAATTGCCCTCTTGCTACTGCTGGTTAGATGATCCATGGTTCAACAAATTACTTTTGTTCATGTCTTTTCAGAAATTAACAGAATCTTTGCGACACCTTGGGGGGAGTAATAAATGGAAGTAGGGACAAAATAAACACTGCAGCCTCAGCTTAATTTTGAGCTGTTGTATACAATACAAGATCTTTAAAGAATATTGGCGGGCACTTGTTTGCTTTGATGTGCTATGAATGAAAAACGCTAGTTTTAGATGCAATCATTGTGCTGGACAGATGAAACTAATTGGGTATTTTGTCAACCACTTGCACAGAGATATCTCAAGTAACTCTCTCAGTGGGTCAATCCCTTCATCGCTTGGGAAGTTAAATAAACTCATCACTTTGTGAGTAGCCACATTTGCTTCAAATTTAGTTTATTCTTATAGAATGATGTTACAATAATTCAGCAGTTGAAATTGGTACATTTGAATCTGATACTTACTATGATCACCGTTTTAAATTTTGAAGCAATGTGTCAAACAATTTTCTCATCGGACCAATACCATCTGATGGTGTGCTCATCAACTTTGCAGATAACTCGTAAGTCTAAATTTCCCTTATGTGTCGTATTTAATTTTGTATCAGTTCAGAATGATCTAGTAAGTTAGATGTGCCTTGATCATTTAGCTAAAAGCAAATTCTGCTATCTTACTAATTTACTCCTTTAGACACCAAAGAAGATTCTAAACTAATGAACTGAAATATATATCTTGTAGGTTCACTGGAAATCGTGATTTGTGTGGAAAACAGATCAATAGAACTTGCAGAGATGATAGTGGCGGGTCAGGAACTGATGGGCAGCCTCCTTCAGGTAACTGGCTCACATATTGTATTGATTCTCTTATATTTCATCTTACCAGGTATAATGTTGTATGTGCTGGATGTAATTCAGCATCAGGAATTAGGATGATGAAAGATTTACTATTTATTTGCTCAGAGTATAACTCATTGAAACTTAACCTTTCTCATGACTAGAATCTGTCCCCTGGGAGTTGTTGAAGTCACTATGGAAACTGAATTTGAATTGTTATGAGATAACCTATAATTTTCTGACAACATTTTGATCATTTTCTGTTCTCTTATGCTTTATGGTTGTGGCTTAATAATCATTATTTCTTCACTTGCAGGCCAAAATCAAGGAGGAAAGAAAAAATACTCTGGCAGACTACTTATCAGCACTTCAGCAACCATTGGTGCACTACTTCTAGTGGCACTTATGTGTTTTTGGGGTTGCTTTCTATATAAGAAATTCGGTAAAAATGAGAGTAATAGTATTGCAATGGATGTTAGTGGAGGTAATGTTCTTAACTATTACTTGAATTATCTGTCCGTATTATTTTTGTAATTGGAGTACTGTCTTGTAACTTCTTAAACTCTAGCGCCTAATGTTATATTTCTTGATGATCCAGGTGCATCAATTGTAATGTTTCATGGGGACTTGCCATACTCATCAAAAGACATCATAAAAAAATTAGAGACTTTGACTGAGGAACATGTCATAGGCTCTGGTGGTTTTGGAACTGTGTACAAGCTTGAAATGGATGATGGCAGTATATTTGCCTTGAAGAGAATTGTAAAGATGGATGATGGTTTTGATCGATTCTTTGAGAGGGAGCTTGAAATTCTTGGAAGCATAAAACATCGCTACCTGGTTAATTTACGTGGTTATTGCAATTCCCCTACATCAAAATTGTTGATTTATGATTTCCTATCTGGTGGCAGCCTTGATGAAGCACTCCATGGTAAGATTTATGTTTTCCTTTTCTTCTAGTTTATTTGTTACAAAGGCCCCAAACTTTTTACTGTGAACACTTCTTGAGAAGACAGTGCAGTACCATCTACTTTCTGTTTCTTTTTTCTAGGTTGATGATTTTTGGACAACGATTTCTATTTGGAAAATGAAAATCCTATTCATTCACATAAGCAGTGAAAGAGAAGCCTCAAGTGTTAGATCCAAAGACATCTATAATGAAGTTTTGATTTTTATAACCTTTGTTATAAATTTGCAATTTTCTTTTTGGACTTCTTTTTTCTTTTCTTTTCTAGTGTTTCATTTAAGGCCTAGCATTCTATCTATTAAGTTTCATGTTTAAGGATTAAACAAGGAACCATAATATGTTTTTTTATGGATTTTACAGAAAGATCTGAGCAACTGGATTGGGATGCACGCCTGACTGTTATTATGGGGGCAGCAAAAGGACTGGCTTACTTGCATCATGATTGTTCCCCAAGGATCATCCATCGTGACATAAAGTCGAGCAACATTTTGCTTGATGGCAACTTGGAGGCTCGGGTTACTGATTTTGGACTTGCCAAATTATTAGGGGATGGAGAATCACATATTACAACAATTGTTGCTGGAACATTTGGTTATCTAGCTCCCGGTAAGCAATGTGCATGTGTGGTACTGCTTTGACCAAACTGGTTGGAATGAACATTTTTGAAATACGTTTCACTCACAATCACACTTGCAGGCAGAAGTTTTTCCATTTAACTTTTAAATTGAGTTTTGTAATGGCTTTACCTCTTTCTTTCCTGCTCTATTGTCAGAGGATATGTTATTTGCTCTGAGGGAAATCATAAATAAAAAAAGAGTATTTACACGTAGTCCAATAACTAGGATACCTGTTTGATATATCTTTGACAGCGCTTGTTACTTGTAATGTAGTTGAGAACATCTTTCATGTAAGATGTTTAGCATCCAATCTAGCTGTTAATCTCTTTAGGTCATGATCTAATGAGATCTGATGGTTCTTTTGCTGCTTGATCTCTGTACGTGTTCTATCTTGGATTATTTTCACAGTATCATTCCATTATCTAGTATCATGAGCCTGTTTGACACCATTGGCAGAATACATGCAAAGTGGCAGGGCAACTGAAAAGACTGATGTTTATAGTTTTGGGGTCCTGGTGCTTGAAGTACTGAGCGGAAAGCGGCCAACGGATGCGTCATTCATTGAGAAGGGCCTGAACATTGTTGGTTGGGTATGTTTATTTCTTGATGAAATTTTGGTTTCAGTTAGGCTAGTTTCTTTTTCTCTGCCTCTTGACAGTAATAGATTTTCTTTTTCTCTATCTTATGATATAAATTAAGAGCGGCTTTCGCAATGAATAATTATATGAGAATAGAAAATGTTAACTGCCTCCTATGTGATCTCTTTCTAGGATGGACTGGTCTGTAGTTTATATCCATGTCTTCTGATGGTGGCTCCATGGCGCAGCTCCTCTGTTTAATTTTTGAAAGGAAGAGATGTGGTTCTGTCATAGCTAATGAGAGTATACAAGTTGGTCTTCTGACTACTTTTTTGTTTTGCAGCTAAATTTCTTGATCACAGAGAATAGACCACGAGAAATTGTTGATCCAAACTGTGAGGGGGTGCAGGTAGAAAGCCTTGATGCCCTGCTTTCGGTTGCCATCCAATGTGTTTCTTCGAGCCCAGAGGATAGACCCACCATGCACAGGGTGGTTCAAGTGCTTGAATCTGAGGTTATGACCCCATGCCCAAGTGACTTTTACGATACCAATTCTGATTGAAAACCCATGCTGTGACAGTGAAGACATGTTTTGAGTCCGCATCTACGAGTGCAGCTTCTGGAAAATTAAAGAAGCAATGCACAAGCAGGAAAGGGTGGCTTGGAATCTGCAGCAGTTTTTTGTCTTCATTTTATTTGTCCATTCTTTCTGCAGATTTATCACAATTAGAGGATACAAGATTTCATCTGGTTCTCTCGGTTGCACTCATGGACTGGAATTTTCGTGTCATTTTGCGTGGGTGTGCCAAACACTTGCGTCTCAACGAGAATGGAGTTTCCACTTGTGGTACGGGCCAGTTATTCATCTGAAGTTCTATTTTTGGGCTCTCTCCTTTTCCTTCTCTTGTTGTAGTCCCCTTCTTGCACTCCTTTTCCTTCTCTTGTTGCAGTCCCCTTCTTGCATTTAATTGTATATGAAATTTGTATAAATTCAGAACATATAGCTTCGCAAAAAGATTCTTGTGTTCTCCATTTTTGTATAATATATTTAATTGCAATAATCAGTTCCTTGAGTGAATTCAGCATTTCGCAATGTCCACCGTTCAAGTCGTCAGTCTTTTTTTTTTGTCTTTTAACTTGGAATGCATTCAATCTTACTGCTACTTTTTCCTTCAATTCTTCAATCGGCAATATGGCATTGAGTGGTGCCATTATTACTGCCTGCATGCGCGGCTAAAATTAGAGAGGCTTGCCTGGCGGATGCATTAATAACAGTCATGAGCATGAACCTGAAGAAAGAGACAATGGTGAGGCAGAAATGCTGACTATGAAAAAATCGTATTCGCTACTCGGAAATAAAAACGATGCGGGTCTATATTTTGTTTCTTTTTGTTGGACTTTATTTATAACCACGGGGTGAATCTACAACAGCACAGTTGTAGTTTCCTTTTTATTTCCTGCCACCTTAACATAAATACAATACAATGATGAATTTTACAAAGCATGTTTGTAATATCATTCTCTTGCGAAACTTTGTAACGAGATTTTTTTTTTTTTTTTCTGGAGATAACTAGACAAATACTGAGCTAATTTATCTTGCCGATGGAATTTTGGTTTTGCACGGTGCGATGCAGTTATTTATTGGATAATCGGCAGTGAATGCTTCTATTCTCTTGTGAGTGTAAACCAAGCACTGCAGCACCGATTTTCCAGCTGCTTCCCCAAGTGCTTTTCAGTTCCAGTTCTATGGAACATGAAGGGAGGATGGCAGTGACACTGCTACGGTGATCGTGACTTCAATTTTTGTTACATACAGAAGGTTAAGTATTTTTTTTATGCAACTGCAAGAAATTACCTTCTTACAGTGGAAAAACCCTACCAGTCTTGCCAGTGGTTGCTGTGCCGACCAGCAACCTGCAGCTCCAATCAGCAATGTTATAGAATGAATTCAAGCAAAAGATGCAAATCATTTTTTCCCCCTTTATCAGTTCAGCTTCAGACAAATCCTATTGAAATTTTAGGTCTTGTCCTAACCATTAATTCTAATTCAGTCCATCCCTGCAGAAGAAAAAGCAGAAATGCAAAATTTCGTTGATTATAGAAAACCAAGTGGAAAAACCAATGCCATTGGTACAGACTGCTCGAATATCTGCAACTGTTTGATAATCTTCTAAACAAATTGTACAAGAATTTAATTATTAAATAGGGTTAATTATATGATCTGTGGTTTCGAACCACGTATTAGCAGTTTAAAGCTGTTTGTGTTCTATCAAATAAATGTACAGTGTCTTCAAAGAGATGTACATGGTTTATGCTACCTTTGGATGCTGCTTTAATCTAAAAGTATGAATTGTTGACAAGATATAATGCTGTATTCTGTGGATTACACCAGGATCAGGAATCTGCATAGTACGGATAAGCAACTTATAGTCTGACAAAGTTGCATCAGGCAATGGCTCTAAGAACTCACACTTAGTCAAGATTTCAGGTGGGGGTACTCCAGCAATAAGATTCGTGTCCAGTTTTGGCTTCCCCTTGGTGAGCTCTTTTGGGACTTCAATGACAGAGTTTTCGATGGCAGAGGGAGTTGCACCCGGGATTACCTCCTGCTTAAAAGGCAGTGCTCTAGCAGCCTGTAAGCAGAACTCTATCCATTGATGGATTAGAGGAGATGGTCCTCTGATTCGCCCCCCAATCTGGTTTGTTTCAAGTTTAGTGGCAGCTGGGATTGCCTGGAAAATGAATAAAAACTTCTGAATAAAGCATGTACAACAAATGCCATTGTTCAGAGTTGGTAAAGGGTCAATCACCATGGCCTATCTTAACCATCAATTGCATCAGCAGGCCATGACAGGATCATAAATTATATAGCCATAGTTAAATTTGAAAATGACATTCCAATTTAAATCCAAGAAACATTGAAAAGTGAATATCTAATACACAATGGGATGAATCGGAAAATACCCATAGATCAGCCCATAAGCTAGTTCCAGACTTGGGGACTACAACTGCAACATTAGACATGCGTTTCGCAATGGGAAGAACATCACTACTCCACCCAACAGCAACCCATGCATCTCCCATGCTAAATGTTTTCAGATAGTACATACTGTCGAATAGTCGAACCTATATAGAACCAATAAATGTGAAAATTAGAAGTATTACTTTTCAGGCAGCAACATTTCTTATATAAAAAATTCAGGTCCCTACAGAAAAACCTTAACTATAAGGTACATTAAGCCAAGTCAACCCCTCATTTTGACAACTTAGTTCATATTTTAATTATTTATTCATTTTAAACCTATTTGATTATCTGTATAAATAGCTCATTATGCAGCTTTTATCTAATTCTTGCAGTCAGATGTTGTTACAAGGTTGGGTTACTAAATTAATGGAAAAAACAAAAGAATAAAAGAGAGAACTGCTGATCATACCCTACAAATCCAAATTACCAAGGTCCACTACCTCGCATGCTACAATTCTGGTTAACCTATTCAGAAAATCACACTTTACTGCATCCACACAGAGACATCAGAGATCAAAATAAAAATGAACATTTTCCTTAACGGAAGCAGCCACAACAAAACTAGGACATAGTTCAACCACATTGAAGAATCTAAGAGCTACTTTTCCCTTGTTCAACAGGAGTTTCCATAGAATCATACATACAAAACTCTTTGAGTTGTCCTATTAGTTAAGAATCCCCTGCAAATTCCATTTCTATTTAAACGAGGGAAGCATGAGATGCAGTAATCAACTATTAGCTACCTGTTTCCCAAGCAATGCCAGATTCTGCTGGACAGCATTCTTCCCACCAGGAACTTGCAAATCAATATTATTTGTATTGTACGATGCCCCCATATACTTTAAAACTGAACCAACAACTTCTCTAGGAGAATCAACCATTGAAATCCTCCCTGCAAGCTCAGGCCGCCACAGATCTGCCCAATCCTGCAATAATGGCTATATTAATAGAATGTGCTATACATGGTCAGACTCTCAATTAACTAGCTACATAAAACTATAGAAGCATAAATTTTAAAATAGAGCAACGGCCAGGAGATGACATAATGACAAGTTTCCCCATCCAAAATGTCATCCACCTCTCAAATTGGAATGTCCTGGGATCCCTGCCCATTATTACTTTCATACATGGAAATTTGTAAAATTTACAACATTATCTTCATTTACAATAGAGAAAAAGGGAATGAAAATAAGAATAATTTAAGGGAATCTAAGGGCACCTAAGGAAAATCTAGCCCCAAAACCACTCTTCATGTTTAACATGCTCATGCCACATTTTGATGCTTAGGCCTTGCCCCATGTAGAAGGAAAAATGTCAAACAGAATACCTCTATAGGAGCCAATTTATGCTTTTGAAATTTACTTTTCTTGTAGGCGATTACCATGCTGCCCCATCGATATGGAGCAGCCCATATTTCACCTTCGGGATCTATTTCTCCCTCATGGTTCCTGCGCAGGTATACCTGAAACAAGATTAGTGGAATATCTAGCATATTAAAAATAATTATGCTATCTTAAAATTTCAAGTGCAAGCTACACCAACATTGCAACTTAGGGTAATAGCATTTCTAGACGTAGATAAAGTGCAGTGGCATTGAATATTGGAAAAAAAAAAAAACTAAAGTAAAATATAACTAGTGCAGGCCATTCCATCCAGTGAACAACTTTCATTAAATTAGCTTCTTCTTTTTTAACCTCTCGTTCTGCTTTTTTCCCAGGGATGACTTAACTGAATTGGATTTCTTTTGTTTTAATACAGCCACCCATTGCTGTAAGCCAGTTAGAGAGTTATATCAATAAAAAGGAATAAGCGTAACTCCACTATCATTAGTGTAACTCAACTATAATGATGCCTGAAGGATTTATGAACTATAAAAAATCTCTTCAAACAAGAAAAACAAATTCTAATAGTAAGAACACAGACTGGTCACATTCTTACCTTCCATTTGTCACTTAAGCCTTTAAACCAATCTTGCTCTTCTACCCCTCTCACAGGCTCAATTATAGCATTTTTAATTGCAAAACTGAGCCAAGAATCACCAATACTAACAATATCAGAAGCCACAGTTGACATGGGACCGGTATTACATTTGTTAAAGGACGCAGATATGTCAGAAAAAATGTTTTCCAGGCTTCCAAGGTACTTCACACGAAACCTCAATCTTCTTCCTTGGGACTGAATAAAATCCTACAAGATTCCCAATCATAAGTCCACATAAGTTCAAAAGGTACTATAAATAGCAACCACTACATGTTTTCTGCAAAACAAAAACCCTTTTACTTCTTCTAGCCTTTATCGGGAAAAAGCATGCACTAAAATCATTCTTAAAACTTGCATATTAATGCAATAAAGTCGAAATTTCTCGATGCATATTAAGTTATAAAACTACCCAGAAGTGTAAACAGCAACAGAAATTCAATTGCTATATAAATTTGGGAACCTTGATCCATGAAGGAGGTACAGAGCCACGCAAAGCAACAATTCTAAGAGGAACAGACAACGCGAAAGTTTTCAACTTCCAATTCTCAAATTCAGCAGCATTCAATTCCTTATCTTCATTCATTTGCACATTATCAACATTTCTCTCTGCACCACCACCATCGTCTGTGTATTCATCATCATCGTCAAAAAGAGCAGCAATTGATTTATTAAGAAAAGAAACAAAACAATTCCTGAAAACTTAGTTACTGTAAAAACTAAAAATCTACCACCTTGATCTACTGTACTTTCCTCCTGTGCTGCTACGACGGTTTTAGCAGGGAGTGACGGAGAGGAAGCTGCAAGGCAGCCCTGAACATTGAGGCCGAAGAAGAGAACGGCGGAGGTGGCTGCGATTTGAAGCCATGTGAAAGGATGTTGGCGGGATGTTGTTGGTCTCGCCGGGGAACTGAATGAGATGGTCCGGTTGCCGGAGAATCTGAGGATTGGGGGCTTTGCGGGGAACTGGAGGAGAAATTTTGGGGATTTAGGGTTAGGGTTAGGATATAGAAATTGAGGATGGGGGTGTGGAGAGAGATTCGTAGTGCAGAGGAACGACATGCGTGCAAGAGAGTGAGTGGAAGAGTGACCGTTGGGGAGGTGAGGTACACCTCAAATACGATGAGGTAAGATGAGACTCGCCACAATCAATAACTCTATTATTGCAATGCCTACCTCCACTCATCTAAAAAAAAATTAATTAGACTGTCACATTATTATTTATGATGTTTTTTAAAAGACCGTAATATCTCTATATCTGCAATTAATCATCATTATCGGGAAAAAAATAATCATTTATGACTTAATTAGTCCCTTCATCAAATTTTTTTCTTAACAAAGAAAACAAGGAAAGAGTTCTTCACCGTGTAGCTACTGCAAGTTCTAACAGTCTAGGTATTTTTGAGGTGAAGAACCTGCGATTACTTGCTTGAATTTAGAAGATAGCTTAACCCAAGCGGGTACGTTTTATTATCCAACAAAATTTACTACAGATGAACAAGTACACATTCAGTACAAGGTGCTCACTGGCCTTATTTCCGTGAACACAAAAATAAATAAAACCATGCCAGAATGCCTTTAAATAACTCGCTGACCGAGGTAGCCCGCTCCTGCATGGATTTGGACTATAATATAAACAGGACATATGCATCTTCTGTACATGAACGATTTCGATCAAGAAGTTACGCTTTCTTCCATTATCTTGCTTGCAGGTGAGTTTTCATGCTTTTCTATGTAGGCAGAGGGAAACCATCCAGCCTTGCCTTTGCATTCTCCTTCTGACCAACCTGTTGGAGTCACCTTGATATTTTATCAACAAAAAGTAAAGAAAGGGGATGTTAGAGAGGACAAATTATATCGAGGCATGGACGGGAATCTGAAATTTCCCCAAGGCCAGAATAGTGCACGAGTAAAAACATTTTAGGCAGTACTTTATTTTGCAGACTTTTTTTCTTTTGTAGAGAGAGACTTTTCTTTTGCAACTATTTTATGCTTTCATTTACTAAAGTTTTGGCTTAAATGATAGCTTGACATATAACAGTCTATATATAGGTCATCAAAGGCATGATCAGTGGAGAAAGTACCTGCCGGACCACAACAAAATCATCAACAGATAGACTCAACTCCCCTTCAGCTTGAGCATCAAATGGGTGTATGACCTGAAAATTGAAGAATAAAAAGAAATTAAGACCACCAAGGACAAGAACACAGTGAATCTTAAAAAAAAGAACATCTCTTCGGGTTCGCACTGACAGAAAATTCCATGACAGCACATAGTTACATGCGGCTCCTTATGTAATTAGTGTGGTTACGGTTATAGACCAATGAATCAGTGAGATGACAAAATACTTTCAAGGGTAACTCACCTTTTAGAGAGAGAGAGAGAGATAAACTAATAGTTTTATTTCAAGTACGAGGCACAGAAGGGTGCAGCATCCACGTTAGCAAATGAAATGGTAAAGTAATCTTGCAGATGGCAATTACAGGGGATGAAGAAGTAATTGCAATAGTTTTATGAGAAAAACAGGAATCGAACATCATGAGATGTGCAAGCACATTCCCATTTTCGAGTTATGAGCTGTACAAGCAGAGAAAAGATGAGGGAAAAGAACATCAAAGAGTGTTCTACAATATTTATCATTTTTCTGCGCTGTGTGGCCAGGTTTGAAAGAAGAGATGGAATATTCGAAGTGATGAAACGTCTTACTTTTGCAATGAAAAGCCAGTCCTCTTGATTATTATTGTCCATGTGATTCTTAGATCCATTTGAAGTATTATTCTCATGTACAGATGGGACAACCATCTCTCTCTGTGTCGTTGCCGATTGCGGTGAAGACTCGTTTAATTGCTCCTCGAGAATCATCTAAATCAATAATAAACATTTTCAAATTGCAGCAGCCATAATCTATCTCAGACATAAAATTAGGATTATAGCAAGGCAATGTTTGAGCACCTGATAAGTGAAGAAAGCTAGCCGGGAGTGATAAAGAGAAATATGATTTTCAAAAGACAATAAATGATAAACATGCCAGGTCTAGAGTTCCAGAGAACAAACCTCAGCATGTAGCTTATCCAAAATAGTAAGAACATGTTGATGATAACATCTCTCGGCATCTATCTGACAAATGATTTTGTTTCAGATCAATAAACAGAAAACACAAATAACCCTTACCTAAACCAAATTTGAACAAGCAGCACAAATCTTGAATACGGTAAACCTTTACATTCGTGAAAATAAGCAAGATATTTATAAGACAAACGAGAGGAGGTCGCTATCAGGACAAGAAAAATTCTGGAACGGTAAATGGAAGGATACAATGCTAGCCATAAAGACAGATATGCAGAAGCAACTGCCAAATTGAATTCCCTGACAAGGAAGATGAACCATAAGAAAAACTTTTCCCAAATAGGTAAAGAGTAGATTAGGCAACAACAGATCATGTTTAGATGGACAAAGTTGTCAACGACAATAAATCATGATCTGAGAAGCAGAAAGATCAGCATAAGCAGATAAAGTCATGCACACACACACACATTCGCACATAAGGGAGAAAGAAGAATAGCATGCAATACCATACTAAACAGCCGCTGAACGGTAATCTGTTGCTGTTGATTTTCAACTGAAGACATGGCAGCAGTTGCTTCTTTCCCAAGTGACATCACTGTAGATTTAAGCTCGGCCAACCTTGCCTCTGCCGCTCGAAGCTTCGCGCAACTCTCAGCAGATATTTCAGAATCCCTGGTTTTTGACCGACACCTCAATACTTCAGCTGCCTGACAAGAATATACCACCATGACTCTACCACAATTCCCAAAACCATTACACCCATGAGACACGAAACTTTACCTGCATTTCAACCGCTTGACGGAGTTTGTCATGATGGTGAGTCAAGCGGCGAGCATCCTCCAAAGGAGCTCCTGTTATTAAAGCCCGAAGTGGCTTAGAAACCTAAATATTGAAAACCCGCAACTCGATTAGGAACATAAAAAGAGATATATGGCAAAACCCAAGTTCTTTGAAATGACAGCTCCTGCTAAAAATCCCAAGAAATTCATCGTTCATTTTTGGCACTACTCATGCTAGGGCTTAAAAAATAATAATAACAATACAACATTAATGTCACTTCTATTAGTTCATTGTTCATGAACACATCATTTGTATATCAATTTGTGTATGCAACAACATCTTTCTCATGCTTTCATTTAACATGATCATAGTAACAAGCAGATGGCCACTTATCCAATGAATTACTAATTTTATCTGGAACTACAACAACTACTAGCATTTGAACTTGGCAGAAAAACTCAAAAGAAACAATGATCTCCTAACAGAATGCATTTACATAAGCATGGACGCATGCACGCCCCTCTATGTTATTTATGCATTCCTTCACTCATCACCACCATTCAGTAAGTTTGCTTTGGAATTGTTACTATCTATAAATAAAATTACCTGGTCATTAAGAACCCCAACCAAAGTTTCCTTCTCATTTTCCATCAAATTATGCGAGGCACCGAACTGAAGAACAGCCCTCGCAACATAATTGTTCTCGTTCTGATTCTCAGCTCCGTATTTACAACACCCATCAGCCAACCTCCTCACTAAAACAAACCCCAAAGCCGAAAATTTCACATATCAGCCTCGTAAAGAAAACAAACTATAACAAACAAAGTAGTCAAAAAGCAAATCCACACTCACACATTTCCATTTGCTTTGAACTAACAGATACAAAACCTTCAACACCGCGAACAATATTCTTTTGAAAATGCTGTTAATTTAACATAAAAGAAAATTCGCCTCTATAAAAAATGAAATGAAATGAAGCTTCATAAAAAAGGAAAAGAAGAAGAAGATCGTAGCCAGTAACTGTACCTTGGCAGTTCTGGTGGAACTGTAGAGATTTTGAAGATGTTGATAGCATTGTAATTCAGCTTCATCAACGAGAACTCCTTCATTGCTAAGATGTCCCAAATGCTTCAATATTTCCTTCCAAACAAAATAAATAAATAAAAAACAAAAATTCCGAATAATAAGTGTAAAAAAAACAAAAAAAGAAGAAAAAAAAAACAGTTGATAAGAGAGAAGTTGAATTACTTGCTGTTGCTTTGCAACTTGCCCTCTAAGCCTGGTAGCTTGCTTTTTGAAGGCTTCCATGTAAATGAAAACCTCTTACTACTCTATTAATTACTCACTCTACAGTTACTATGTGTGCAGTTAAAACAGTTACAAGATCAAAGTTTGTGGGGGAGAAAGTTTAGGTCGGCTCAGGCTGCTAAAATACATAAAAAATGGAGGAGGCGATTTAGGAAGGAAGTAACTTAGATTTTTGGAAAGAGAATTTCTTATTTACTTGTTTGTGGTTAGCTTTCTTTGCAGGACAGAAAAGGTCAAAGGGCAGTGGGAAAGGAAAGAAGAGCAGAGGGAGAAAAAATGGAAAGTGGAAACTGGCTGTCGGATAAGAATGGGAGTTTTGACTGGAGTCCAGATGCACGTGCTGGCCGCTGTGCTGATCGGGTCAGTCTTCGGGTTATGCAAGTGCTCACCCATAAGTTTATTGTGATCTCATTAGTTTGTCATATGTTTCTAATCAATCCCTGAATTCTTTCTTTCATAGAAAAGGTTTTGTTTTGTCGGACAAAATGGTGGAGGATCGATCATCTTACCATGGTTGTTGCACCCTTCTCATTTCTTGCTATCACAGACATCCTGGCATCCCACTTTCTCGCACTGTTAAACTCCAAAACATTCAGAGCTCTAGGCACCCTTTCAACTTTCCTGCTGGTCTTTGGATTGAGTCACGCTTGTTTGAGTTTTTTTGTAGAATTCAAAACCAATTTCTCTTGCAGCAATCACAAATGTTGCTTCACTTCGTATGAAATCTTCCCTGTTTCTTCAACTACATCAGGTATGGCAGGGTGACAGATTGCCAGCATGTGGGAAATTTTTTATGATGTGAGCTTGGGGTTCACGCACTCGGTTCCCATCCATAATCCCTCATCTTTAAAATGCGGTCCTGTAGTAGAAGAATCCTTGCTCTGGTCCCAACCATTCACACTTTCACTTTCTCTCGTAGTCATTCCCTGCTCCTCAGCCTCTAATTTATCGGACAAGGTCTTCTCCCTAGCCTTACCAGCCTTGGATTTGTTTATGTTTTTCATTAGAACTCTCTCCATTAAGCAACTTTGGTGCTGACTAAGAAAAGATAAACAACAGATTATTGAGTTGCTGTTGTAGAGCTCATGAAAGAAGAATTTGTTGCCGCTGAACTTGTATATTTGCTTAAATATAACTCATGCAAGTTATTTTTCTTGTTTAGTGGTTGCCGCCGCATTTATCATGGCTCTATGGCCATATCCCTCTCTTCTTTTTTCAAAGAAAACCTATCCTTTTTGTTCATCATGTGTGCTTATTATTGGTTCACCCCATATGCAAATTGTCAACTTGCACCAAGTCTTTTTTTGGCTTTTTCTATCATTCTTTCAACGCAAGATGACAATTCTCTGGTTGGACTCTATTAGCTTGCACTTTTTTTTTCCTTTTAATTCCACTTCTCCGTTCACTCTCTCTTCTACACACATGCTCTAATTTCTCAAATATCCCACTAAATGAAACTAGCTTTGATATCATGTTAGAAATAACCAAGGGAGAAGATGGAAAGGGAAGCATGGTGGAAATAAGTATCTTTCATATAATATATATTACTCTTCTAAGAGAGGAAATGATATGGGACTTGGACTTGAATACAATATTTAATATTTTTATACTAGTTAAATACATAGGAGAATTGAAAGAATATTTTGAATTTAAAATTAATTCCAACACAAATTACATCTGGTGCAATTGAATCTGATCTTAAACACAGAACTGAGTGCGAAAGGAATTTCTTGGACCCAAAGCTTTCAATTAAAGCTGGTGTTTCGAGCTTAGTAAGACAAGTGCTGCTGCTAAAATATTTTCTTATGTCTACCAAGTCAGCTAGACATGATGTCCTAGAACCTGAAAACGCTACTTACATATCTCACATGATAGCTGGCGCTGTGCAATTCTTTACAGGTATTACAAGTGAAAATAATATTTGTCACTAATCGTGTCCAATGTTTTGCCTTAGTTCATGTATTTGGGTGGTGGTGGGTGCAGGATTTTCGCAACCTGGGTTTCTCGGGTTCCTAGTGTAGCTAGTTTCTCTGTCCTGAAGCCCTGGTTGTCCCTAGCGGACCAATCCAGCATTGAATTGCAATTTACAAGAGCGTGCACGATTATATCAGTAACTATTAATATTATGTTTAGCTTCACACAATTTTTTCTTGTGACAGCTATAGCATGTTATTGCATAAACAATTGCAGTGGACCTGTTATTGAATGCCGTCTACCTGTTACGAGCCAGCCAAACAATTGTGTTGACCGGGAAATCGAAAGTCTAGATGAGTTCAAGGAAGAAATTATATGTTCTTGAGATTCAGTTTCTGAAGTTTTAAAACGATGGCAATTTCAAATGTTAGCTCTGGCTAACTTTTCTGTGTGTCGGCTTTATGACTTCATTAAAGACATCTTTCACCAGATTTTTCAATAACAGATCATGACATTATTCAAAAAATCTACGTCAACATGATCCGCAAAACACTTTCCACTAGTGCTTGGTGCAATCAGTGGGTTTGAAGGACACTGTCCTCTTCTCAAGGTCGTAGCCTACTAGAAAATCCATTTGAGCCAGGTTCCCAAATATTCCTATTTGATTGGATGATATCATAGTGAAGCATAGTAAATCCTCATCGGCTTCGACAAATGTATTCAGTGGCTGCAACTTCACATCCGCATCAGTGAAATGAACTGCTATGACAGGAAGATCAATATCTCCTGCACTTCTGAAACAAACGCTGAAAAGCCCTCTAGGGTCGCTAACACGTTCTGCCTTCACTGTTTCCTCCAACACTCTTTCTAATTCGGTGAAGAATTCAGAATCAAGAAAAGTTAAGGTGGTGCCTGAATCGATGATAACGTTACCCTCTTCAACATTACCATTTAACAAACCATTAGTATAAGGCAATCTCTTGTTTCCGACACTAACGGCCTCTAGTGTTACGTAATAGTAGGTATCAGGATGTTTAGAAACCAAAGGAGTGGAAACCACATGGAGGCCGGAAATGACGCTATCAGTGCCGAATTTGATCTTGCTTGTAACATTCGATTGTTCAGATAATGGCACCAAACAGTATGAGAACTTGCCTTTAATTATCGAACTCAGTTGTGACACTAGGGAAAGAGCGCCACCTCCGAGGCCAACTATGCCAGAACCTAGCTCATCGAACGTGCCACCATTTCCAGTACCGCAGCCAAACACAATTGGTGATAGGTGAACTGGACGGCTGCTAGTGGAGCCAATGGTAAACTTCTCAGTAGCAAGATTCCCATTCGTGTATGACTTGTCTCCATATGAGTAATGATACTCACAGATATTTGTATCCATGGCACAAGCTTGCTCAGAAACATCCAATGCATTGCAAAACCGACTCCCACATAACATGTGACGATATGATGAAGATCGTGATGGATCGAAGAGAGGATATTTTTGCCTGTAACATGGATCGCAAGGCAGACACTGAACCCATGTTAGGTCACTACCGGTATCAGCTATTACAATTACCTCAACTAATGGTGTTCCAATGGACATTTTCATGAAGTATTCACCACCATTTGGTACCAAGTCATTTTGGAATGAATTTATATCAACTGCCTTAGTCTTGAAGACATTGACACGTGATATGGAACGAGAAAAAGCGTTGCGCAAGCGATCGAAATCGGTATGATTTGGGTTGTAAAGTGGGGAAAGAGGAGAATCACGATGAATAAGATCTAAACTGAACCCTGGATCAGGGCTGGCTGCTGCACCTAAGAGTGGAAATGGCGATAGACTAATGAAACATATGACAATGGTGACGAAACCAAAACTGGTGGTGGCCATTTGGGAAATCAAGGGGCTTGAAGAGTGGATTGGCATGACAAAATAATTTATAGGAAAGTAGGAATGGAGACAGGGTAATGGAAAGGTCATACAAACGGGAGTTACTGTAATGATGGGGGAATATGAAAGGTGAAGGAGATCATGGGAGTGATGCATTACTGATTCCATAATTGTTATGTATATCCCGTTAAAGCCATTACCATGGCAATAATCAACAAAAATATTACTATGAAATTATGAAAATTAATGGCCATGGAGTTTATGGTTTGACGTTTTCCATGATCGGAGGGAAGGCGATCAGGGGATATATTAAAAATGTCAATATCGAGGGGAGGCCTAAAGAATTTAATTTTCAGGAGTTCCATTTTTTTGCGTGAATTAAGAACTGATGCTTTTTCTAGAGAAGAGCTTCTAGCTAAACGTATTTTTTTACCCTTCATGGAACCAAAACAGACGAGTTAAATTAATACATGGGATTGTGCTTCTTCTAATTATTATTATTATTAATGATGTTTATGTTTTTAAAATATTTGAAAATATATTCAAATAATATTTTTTTATGATTTTTTTTTATATAAACATATAAAAAAATCTAGAAAAAAATTTAATTTAAAGAAAGAAAATTTCAGAAGTATTTTTTGACCACAAAAACAAACATGCAAGAGAGGCTTGTTCCTTTTTTTTTTTTTTTTATCTTTTTCTTCTTTATTTTTAGCACTCTGAAAAAAATTTACAAGATTCACTCATATTTTAGCTTTGACATGTTTTGTAAATATTATTATAAATTTTTATTTAAATTTTAATAATTATTTTTCAATTATTATGTATTTGATATGAAAACAATAATTCTAATAATAAATTATTCATGAAAATTAGATTCAAATCATTTTTTTCTTAAAGTTTTTACATAGATTTTGAACATGATTTTATTATGTTTATGGTTTTTTTAACTTTAAATAATGAAATTGAATTATATTTTATCAAATCAAGTATAAATTTAATATCAAATTTTTTTCAAAACTTGTTAGAACTCATAACAAGGTAATTAAAATGAATTATTAGGCTTAAATCTTGAGCAACACAACATATAGAGGTTAAAAAAAAAAAACCTTTGGTGACTAGAATAGAAAATTTTTTGGGAACCAAGAAATAAAAGAGAGAAAACTATGTTGCAATCTATAGTATTTTCACCAATTCTTTCTTCTTCTTTTTTTTTTTTAAAGTTTTTTTTAATGTCCTCATTTTAATAAAAAAAAAAAGGGAGAGATGACAATGGATACTTATAGATTATGTTTTGCATTATTCATATTTAAATTCCATCCCAAAATAACTATTAAAAAATGATTAAAATACGAGAAGTATAGATTTTTTATACCCAACTTGACCGAGGGTATTTATAACCCGACCTGAAACCTAAATGCTATAATTTATAACTATCTAGCCCATAATTAGTTTGATACACATGTTGTTTTTTAAAACTTTAAGTTATTAATTTATTTTAGATCAAGTTTAGGTTGAGATTAGGGTTAAATAAACTAATATTAATAGCCAGCTTCAAACTTAATATTTTGCCTTCGAGTTTTACTCGAACTCTATCCAAACCCAAACCCGATAAAGTCTAAAAATTCTTTACCTATTAAGATCAATATCCATAAGGTTTGAGCGAAATTATCATCCAGATTTTGTTGTTATGGTGACGTTATTCATTTGTGATGGTCGCCATCTTCCCCAAACAAACCTTAGATTGTCTGCCAAGAAAACACATGCACATATGCTTCCATTTTTTTCCCAGATCGCCCAGAAAAGAAGGGAGGATGAAGGCCAGAATCCAAGCACTGAAAGACCATTCTGGATTATGTGAAAGAACAAAGTAAAACTCGCAACTGGTCATCGCCTTAATTATAAGAATGACACTGAAAGATCGTGATGGAGGCTGAAGATTATGGAAAACAAACATAAACATGATACAGTGGGAAAGCAATTTGCTCTGCCCTTCCCTTTATGATAATCCTTCTGTCCATCTAGTTTCAATTGTAGCTTACATGTATTTTTAATTAATTCTATTAAATTTTAAAATTAATAATTATATAAATCTATAATGACTCTGAAATTTATATCATTCAAAATAATAACCTCTAAAAAACAAATTTAGAACCAATCAATTGATCTAAAGCAGGATTAAATCTCTTCTTATTTTAAACAGACAGGATGACAGAATTTCGTCCTCGTTGAATTAATTCTCGTATCATAACAACATGGACTTGTGGACGCGCATACGAGGGCCTGTTTAACAGATACAATCCACACGTTTAATTAAGACTAAATAAAAAAAATAAAATTTAAATTTTCCAAATAAAATTATTTTCTCTCAAGTTAATGTTGCGTCGGATAATAATATATTTTAAGAAAATTATAGATTGCGCGGTTGAGAAACGAGGACAGGCTATTGTCAAAAACACTGTCGTTTTAGCTCTGCTATTTCAAGTCCTTTTACTTATAGCTAAATATCCAAAAACAATTAATTTCTCTGAGCAGGAATTGAAGCTAAGACTCCATTTTAAGAGTGCTATTTCTTATTTGGCCAATCATTCAGAGGACTTGTAACCGAGATGCAGTTGCAATGTTTGACCGAAGCTCTAAATTTTGATGAATATATTAATATAGAATAAGATAAATTATATTTTAAAATTGTATTATTAAATTAATTTTTTAATATGATATTAGAATTTATTAATGGGCTTTGATGTTATATTAAAAAATAAATTCAATTCAAAATAAAAAAAATTTAAATTTAAAAAAAATTATTTGAGAAAATATATTAAAAAATAATATAAATTTTATTTTAAAATTTTATTTAATAATTTAAGTTTTTTAATTGAATTGAATTCATTAGTAATGAGTTCTATACTATGTTAAAAAATTAATTTAATTTAAGATAAAAAAAATTTAAAGTTTAAAAAATTTTTATTTAAAAAAATATATTAAAAAATAATAAAAATTATATTTTAAAATTTATTTAATAATTTAAATTAATGGATTAATGATAATTATTTGAAATATATAATTTTAAGAAATTTCAATTGTCTTAGCAGTGGCGGGCAGGCTCCACGGAGTTTTCAGAAAAGTAATGTGAAAATGGCTCTTTCAAAATGGAAATGTTACAGTTAGGCCCCCCAGGAATCAAAGTCTGGATCCGTGTCTGGTGCTCTGATTAGCCACAAGGGTAACCTCCGATGTAACTCCTCCCTTCAATATCTAAAGGAATTATGGTAGATGACAAAGAAAATGCCCAATTTAGTAGAGTAGTTAGAGCAGTTGAAGAAAGAATGTCCTCTCTAGCTTTTAGATAATAAGACCCAGGATGTTTATATTACAAAGCAAATGCACCCACCACTCCATAACTATACACACACAACCAGCTATATCCTGGCTGTCTTGCACTAACAATGAGAGAATCCTCAAAGCCATGGAGACCCTTCACAGCTAATTGCTGTTCAGTCGAGGATCAAGCATTCTTTGGCAACTATAGCAGATGTAGGACATCAAAATCAGACGTTTCCACGAGCATTGCTCCATTGCCATCGTTTAGAAGATTGTCATTCTCTGATCTTAGCCGTTCTTCATCAATTCGTATTAACGAGGATCTGGCACAGAATTTTGGGCCTGACTTGTTTGACTTTCAACTGAGTGAGTTACGTGCTATAACTCAGAACTTTTCTAGCAGTTTCTTGCTAGGTGAAGGTGGGTTTGGAACTGTGCATAAGGGTTATGTAGATGATAATTTGAGGCAAGGTTTGAAGGCTCAGGCCGTTGCTGTTAAGCTTCTTGACATGGAAGGCCTGCAAGGTCACCGTGAATGGCTGGTAACCATAACTATTTTTTCCATTACTGTTTTCACTGTTATTTTCATTGTTTCTATGATCGTTGGCAGATTGTAACCTTGCAAATCTTGACCCTTTTTATGCATGGTATTTTTCATGTAATTTTCTCGATTTTCGTGATGTGAGATGCATAGTACAACTCTTCACTTGGGATGTCGGCCTTGTTTCACTATGTTTCTTATATCTCATCATGTCCAAAAATTCCTCTCACCATCTCCTTGGAGGTTTTCTAGTTTTCCCTCTTTTTATCTTCACTTGTACTATGATGGTAGCATTTCGTATTAAAGATTCGGAATATGATGAAAAGCAGTACAAGACAGAATATGATGAAAAACAGTTATTTTATGAAAAGTAGTAGATATATATATGTTTTATTTCTTTCCAATGCACAATCTTTGTTATGTCTAGTTTACTTATGTTCAATCTCTTCTACTCTGCAAACTCATCTTGAATAATAATTTAATTGTTAATTTTGTAACTTCCAATATCTGCTGATTAATTGAATAAATCTTTCTTTATTGCAGGCAGAAGTAATATTCTTGGGACAACTTAGGCACTCAAATTTAGTAAAACTGATTGGCTATTGCTGCGAGGAAGAAGAACGACTTCTTGTTTATGAGTTTATGCCTCGAGGCAGCTTAGAAAATCACTTGTTCAAAAGTAGGTTGGTCAATTCTATATTACACAATCTTTTCTTCCTTCAGGACATGATTTACATAACCTTCCAATTTATGTAATTCAAAATGGGTATATTCTCTATGGACAAAAGCTTTTGAAAAATTAAGCTGACTGCCTGACTCTGATATTAATTTTATTGAATTGGTAAAAATGAAGAAAGGGGGACGTGTGCAAGAAGAGTTCGTGAAGATGATGGAAACAGCTACTAACTAGGTCTTGTTTCGTTTATTGATGATCACAGGGCTTTCAGTGTCCCTGCCATGGGGCACAAGGTTAAAGATAGCAATAGGAGCAGCAAAGGGGCTAGCCTTTCTGCATGGTGCTGAGAAGCCCGTCATATACCGTGACTTCAAAACTTCCAATGTGCTGCTAGATTCTGTGCGTAAACCATCTCATTCTTTTCTCATTCAGATTAGTATATGCCCTAACTTGACATGTCAGATGTTCTTTTTGATTATGCTGTCAGGATTTTACGGCTAAATTATCAGATTTTGGGCTAGCAAAGATGGGACCTGAAGGATCAGAGACACATGTTACCACTCGAGTGATGGGCACCTATGGATACGCCGCCCCCGAATATGTTTCAACAGGTTTGAGCACCAAATATTTTGTTGCCTCGAAACTTTCTCTTGGGTCCATAATAGGAAGATCCTGTGATGTACATATCCAACCCTAAAATTATCGTGCATGGATTTTTGAACTAATAAACTACATTACGAAAATGTAATATGATATGCAGCAATTACTGTGAGATTTGATGATTGACAATGGCTCGTCTGACAATGCATTTCAGGGCATTTGACAACCCAGAGTGATGTTTATAGCTTTGGAGTGGTCTTACTAGAGCTGCTTACGGGAAGGAGAGCAACAGATAAATCAAGACCGAAGAATGAGCAAAACATCATTGTCTGGGCAAAACCTTATCTGACTAGCAGCCGCAGGTTGCGCTGTATTATGGATCCAAGACTTGCAGGCCAGTATTCTGTCAAGGGAGCAAAGCACATGGCCCTGTTAGCGTTACAATGCATAAGTTTGAACCCCAGAGACAGGCCCAAAATGCCATCTATTGTCGAAACTCTTGAAGCCCTCCAACATTACAACGATATGGCTGTGTCCTGTGGGCAATGGCAAGCATCACCAAAATCCACTGCGAGAAATGGAGTTTCCCCCAGAGGAAGGTTGGAAAGCAGAGGTGCAACTTATAGAAAATCAGCTCCAGTCACATCAAGAAAACGTAATTAATCATTTATAATAATGAAATACAAGGCTAAGTGTAAGAGATTTGTTAGATGACTGTGTCATACTTACCTTCCTCGTGTTCATTCCCATTTGTTTGATTATCTGTATCACTATTCAAATGGCAATCCGCTTATGCACGCTTACCTCCTAAAACTCTTCTGTTGGGATTACGTACTTTTCTTCCTTGGTATCTAGCAAATGCCTTGATCACCAGAGATCACTACTGCTACATATCAAACAAAAATTCCCGATTGATCCTCCATTTATTACTGCGTCCAAGCTTCTGTCCTCGACACCAACAAAAAGAATTGTTGCTTGTGGGATCGTGTGACTTGTGATCTCCAAACTGGTTATCTTGTCGGTCTAGACCTCATCAATAGCTCCGTTGCCAGTGGAATCAGCGGCTCTAGCAGTCTCTTCAGTCTGACAGGAGATGAGTGGCAGTTGTGGGAGGAAGAGGAAGAGAAAACTATGTATTTATACCAATCAAACAAGCAATCCCAAATTGTTGGTTGATACGTGTGGAGAGTGTAGCAGTATCGCTGGAAAATATTTTTTATTTAAAAATATATTAAAAAATATATTTTTAAAATTAACACATTAAAATATATAAAAATCTAAATTTAAATAAATAAAAAGTTTAAATATCTTAAAAATATAATTTTAACCATGTTTCCAAATATTATTTAACTATAATTATAAATTATTTCTATGTTAAATTGTATATTTGAACAAAGACGTTTAGGATTTATATTTTTGTTCAAACTATAATAATATTTAAAACTACTTGAAATTGATACGTAAACAAGATTAAAAGGAACGACTACGCGTACACCAATAACAAATAAACAAAGAATAAACATATATTAAACTTGAAATTTTATTATAGCAATGAAATGCAAAAATTCTTTTCATTTTAATCCTATTTTTTTTTAACATTAAGTTAAATAGATATTAAATTTTATAATTTATTTTAATTTATTTTGTATAGTTATCTCGATCTTATAATATAGATTGGAAGTTTTACAAGTTAGTTATGTTAATTCTAGTTATTTTTTGTTATTTTTCAATTTTATCTTTTAATATTAGTTTAATTGATAATTGTATTTTAAAATCATTTTTTAACTTATTTTTTATAAGGTTATCATGATATTATGATTTAGGTTATGAGTTTTATGAGTTAGCCATGTTCATTCTGATTTTAACTTGTTTTTGTTTTAATTGAATATTTTTTATTCAATTTCATCATTTAACATAATTGATTTAGAATTAGATTTTATATTTATTTTTTATTTTTGTCTATAGAGTTATCTTAGTTTTCTAATCCAAGTTGATAGATTAATTTAGGTTAACTCAAGTTTTTTTTTAATTTAATTCTTCAATATTGATTTGACTAAGAATTAGGTTTTATAATTTTTTTATTTTTTTTACGAGGTCATCACGTTCTTATGACCCAGGTAAGGCCAGTTGACTCGGGTTTTATTGTTTTTTTAGTTGGGTTTTTTCTTTAATTTTATTCTTCAATATTGGATTGATTAGGAATTAGGCTTCTTAATTTATTTTAACTTACATTTTATAAGGTTATTCCAATCTTATAATTTAAGTCAAAAGTTTTATCGGTTAGCTCAAATGGTTTTTTGTATCTATTTGTTTTTAAAAATTTACTCTTCAACATTAAGTTAATTGATAATTGAATTTCATAATTTATCTTGATTTATTTTATATGAGTTTATCTCAAACTCATGATCTAAATTTGACAAGTTAACTTAAGTTGACTAAACTTATTTTTTTAGTTAAATTTTATTATTTAACATTGAATTGATTAAAAATTAAATTTAGTATTTTTTTCTATAGAGTTATCAAGGTATCATGATTTATGTAACGGGTTTTACAAATAAACCTAAGTTTATTTAATAAGTTGTTGTTTAAATACTTAAAAAAGGTGTCATTTTAATATATTTTTATTCAAATTATATTTTTATTAATTTTTTAAATTATTTTCAGATTTATCAAATCAATAAAATATTAAGGGAATCTTTGTATGAACTATTTTTTTATATTGAAAATATATTAATAACATGTAATAATTTAAAAAATAAAATAAAATAAAAAATTGATCAGCGTAACGCGGACAATTATCAGCTAGGTTGAACAGCCTTGAAATAGAAGCCATCAAGGGTATGAGCATGGGCTCTGGCAAAGAAAGCAAGCAGAGGTTGAAAATAAAGGGCTTCGAGTCCAAGCAAAAATCACAGGCAAGTGCCGTAAATTGTTGACATTTAGCATTAACATAAAATAATGAAGAACTCTCTTCAAATCTCAAAACTTACGGCATAAGAAAGAGAGAATTTCTTGCTTTCAAATCACCCAAAATCTGGCCCGGTGAAAGTGTGCCTGGCTAGCTTGCTCCGGTCAAAATTAAGAGGAGATGCTTCGACCTCAAGCCACCCAAAATGGTTGACTTCGTAAAAGAATTTGAGCCCTCTTTCGTCGACTGCCTAACATTCATAGCGCAAAGTTGACTGCCCGCTGGAGAAAGAAATTGGGTAAGAATCAATAAAAGAAACAAAAAATCTGGGGGGTTGAGTGTAATTTTAAAGTCCAATCGAATGGCCCGAGACCACCTTAATAAAAAAAAATACCATGAATAAATAATATATATCTATTAATTATATTTTTATAAAATAAAAATTACTCCTAGTTTCAAGTACAAAACGAAGATTGTTTAAGGCTATTATCGTAGAAAAGAGATGTTTTGAACAGAGTCATATTACAAATACCAAAGTTAACTTTATCGAGTAATTATGATGTAGTGTTGGGTCACATGAACCCAGCAGGCGTGCATAATAATTATCGGCAGCAATGGCAGAAGAAGATACGAGGTGGCTAAGAGAGGGGAGGGAGGCTTCAACATTACAAAAGGGAGCACATGGAGTAATGTGTTCTTCAAACTATCATATGAACTGCCCATGAACAAGTCAGCATCACAAGAAGGATCCTCTTTGTCTTGGAGGATGCGTGAAAAACGCACTAAAACAACATGCACTTGCCCTCAGTGCGTTACCACCTCACCGCAAAACCTCCCCACTTTCTTAACTTTTTCGAGCATACTGATTTAAAATTCATCGAACTTAGCACAACAAACATCTTATCACCAAGTCCCATAGGACAACATTCTAACATTACCTCCGCTCAAGAAAACATGGCCTTCAACAGCAAACCCAAGAAACCCCATGCCATCCCTTCTCAATCTAAATCCAGCCTATGCACCACGCTTTTCTTCATCGTTCTCTTCACTATCCCGGCCCTTTTTCTCCTCCGTGCCCCAACCACCTCCATTTGCACCACCTTGATTGCCAACCATGCCAATAAGCCCTGGTCAGGTGATCTAAGAAACGCGGACTTTGCATGGAACCGCCTTGCCTTCATTGAAAATAAACCCCCTCCGGTCAAGCTCAAGATTGCTGTTTTCTCTCGCAAATGGCCTGTTGGCACAACCCCTGGTGGCATGGAACGCCATGCCTACACTTTACACACCGCTCTTGCTCACCGCGGTCACCAAGTGCATATCTTCACCTCTCCTGTAGATGAAAATAACCCATCTGTTTCCCATGGCAGTGCGATATCTTATCCACAAATTCATTTTCATGAAGGGGAGCCAGGCAAGTGGAGGTATAACAAGGCATGGGAGCAATTTGATGAGGAGAACCAACGTGAAAGACCATTTGATGTGGTTCACTCGGAAAGTGTGGCTTTACCTCATTGGTTAGCTCGCAACCTTCAGAATCTTGCAGTTTCCTGGCATGGTATAGCTCTTGAAAGCTTACAATCAAGTATTTACCAGGACTTGACACGAAAACCAAAGGAGCCTATCTCTCCTGATTTTAATAGAAGTCTCCATGGTGTTGTCCCTAAAGTGCTTAATGAGATAAGGTTTTTCAAGAACTATGAACATCATGTTGCTATTAGTGATAGTTGCGGTGAGATGCTAAGGGATGTGTATCAGATTCCTAGCAGAAGAGTTCATGTAATTGTCAATGGTGTAGATGAACATGGTTATGGAGTAGATGTGAGATTAGGCCATGAGTTTAGGTCTAAAATTGGTGTCCCAATTAATGCTAGTTTAGTACTTGGTGTTGCTGGAAGACTAGTGAAAGATAAAGGGCACCCTCTTCTCTATGAAGCATTTTCCGAGTTCATAACAAAACACCCTGATGTCTATTTAATTGTGGCAGGGTCTGGTCCGTGGCAGCAAAGATACAAAGAATTAGGCACTAGAGTCTTGGTTTTGGGATCTATGAGTCCATCTGCTTTGAGGGCATTCTATAACTCGATTGATATCTTTGTGAATCCGACACTTAGGCCTCAAGGGCTTGATCTCACACTCATGGAGGCAATGATGAGTGGAAAACCAGTTATGGCATCAAGATTTCCTAGTATTAAAGGCACTATTGTTGTTGATGATGAGTTTGGATTCATGTTTTCTCCAAACGTAGCGTCTTTACAGGAGGCATTGGAAGCTGCGGTGATGGAAGGATCAAGAAGACTAGCTCAAAGAGGGAAGGCATGCCAACAGTATGCTGCTTCCATGTTCACTGCCAGTAAGATGGCATTGGCATATGAAAGGTTATTTCTATGTATCAAAAATGAAACATATTGTACTTATCATTAGTTAGAATATAGGCTCTTTTTTATGGTTTTACTTTTTTATTTAATTTTTACAGGAAACATTATTGAAATATACCCTGTGGCTTCAGTTTGTTTGCTTCAAAGAATGATTAAGATCATTTCATGTGACAGTAAAGATTAAATAAATAAAAAATCCTCCATGTTGTTTAAGATTCAGTAAACCTTCAAATGAAATACAACGATATATCAGACTGTGAGGTAATCATCTTTATGATCTTATTGACTGCCAAATTCAAAAATGGATTCTCGTTGGTTTCATTTCAGATCAAAATCCTTGATATAAAGAGCTTCCTCTCCTGGAAAACTAAAAAAGTTTTGGCCAGGTAGCAAGTACAAGTAAACAGCTATACAACTTTTGCCTCCCATTGTCTACTTGAACCTGACCACACCATAATCTTGGCTACCTCTTAATACAGTAGTGTCGTAGAAATACGTTTAACTTCGAACTGATCATAGGCATGTCTGGTCCTCAAGAATAACAACAAACTAGAAGTTAAGCCCAATACCGATAGGCATCCCCACCACAAAAACGTCAAGTAATAGCACTGCCTTCCCATGCAAACTGCCGAGTCAGTAATGATGTTTAGGCTAGAGCTTGCATGGGAATCATATACTACAGCTGCTAGAACACCATAAACAAGTGACCCTATTGGGATATTTGTGATAAGAATGTTGTGATTGACGCCTATGCTATTAGGCCCAAATAGCTCAGATGTTATTGAAACTGCTGCGGCAAAGATGAATCCAGAGCTCAATCCAACTAATGCAGTGCTTATATGCAATGCCAGACCGTTGCCTGACGCAGCAAGCAAGAAGAAGGCTATTGGGGTTGGCACAAGGGCAATAGTAAGCCATCCAGTCCTTGCAAAGTAGATCTTCCTGCAGAAGACATCATGACTTTTTAGCATAACATAATGTCAAGGCTGAAATATCTGAAGGATTGGCAGCACTTTATTTAGTGTTCAAGAAAGAAAGACTGCAAATCAATAGAAGGTAAAGGAACCATATCCAATTCACTCTGACCCTGCTGAAATTAGAAGTCCAGAAAACTTCATAAGATCACTTACGCGCGAATGTAGTCTGGTGCTGCTGAAAGCAAGCGGCCGAAAAAGGAGAAGGATGAATAGAGAGTTACAAGAGTTGTAGTGTTTGAACTTTGTCCGACCGACTCTGCTATTTGGCCTAAATTGTTGCTGTATACAAGGCCAATGGTTCCCCCACAGAAATATGCAATATAATATAGCCAAAAATCCAACCTGCGTACCAGCAACCACGCAGGGTGCTCTTCCCCAAGCATTTCTAATCGATCCTTCTTAACCATTGTATCACAGCACCCATCTTTTTCACCACCGCTTTTCTGTCTTGTATTTCCATACAGAATTTCATCTCCATTATCATGATAACTTGACTCCCGGGTAAGTAGCTCTTTGTGAAGCTCAAGATCTTCAACATCCACAAGCATGAAGCCAGAGCCATGAAGGCTGAAACTAGAATGGATGGTCCGGTGAAACCATTCTCTAGCATAGACAATACCAGGGATACATAATGGGAAAATTAGTAGAAAAATTGCTCCACCAAAGAGAAAACGAGCTCTCGTTTCATCAGACGAATTTGAACCAAAGAGAAGAAGATAAATTCCCGTGAGGATGGATAAGAAATTCAATATGAGAAATATCATGGAATCACGGCGGACTCCATCTGGAGGAAGGGGGTCTAAAGATGGTTGAAGAAGAATTGGGATCAATGCCGCAATGGAAGAGATAAGGGGAATAAAAGCATTTAAAAGGAGATATATCGCATTTGATGATGAATCTATTGCATTGCCAGCGAGAGCGTACAGGGCTGCACTCACACCGTTGAAGGCTATCGTGAGGGATAAAGCTAGGGGCCGGTTAGCAGAGAAATTTTTTATGCAAAGGACAAAGCAAACAGTGTTGAACCAACAAATACTGCATCCAGCCAACAGACAAAGAAGAAACACCTGCAAAAAAAAATTCACTAAAAAGAATGTTGTCTTGATGATGTAACGATAAAAAAAATGAAGTAGGAAAATGTAAGCCCACTCGAGTATATTTCATCAAATACTTCCTTCTGCTTTTGCAGTGATAATAGCATGTGAAGCATAAGCATTTTTACTTGACATTGCTTTCTGTCCACAACAGATTTTCTTATGCTGCTTCTCTATATTATTTTGACAGAAAAATGTTTTCCCCCAACACTTTTATAACAAAGAGCACTCCAAGTATATATTCAGACTCTGGATCTTAATAATGTAGAATTTCAGAATCTTGAAGAATAATTACAGAGGAGTAACATTTTTTTTCTTTTCAGAACACAATCCAGGAAACATATCCATCTATAACATGCCATCACATACGATATGCTAGTGGAAAAACAACCTTGACTCGTCACATGTGTTTTCAAGCTCAGTGAGAAACTGAGCTGTTCTAGTTTGATAATCCAATTTGAATGTTGGTTCATTGCTGGAATATGCTACTTGTTCACAAGAACTCTGATGTAAACTTCACCTAATTAAAACGACAGGTTATAAATATAAGAGAAAGTCATCTACAAGTCTGAGGTTTTCCGTTGTGGAACTTATGTGTCACCCCATTAATATAAGAAATCATATAAGCTAACGGATATATTTTGCATGTTTTAGCACAGGCAAGGAGAGGGAAGGAAATCGAAGAGAAATGAAGAAAAAAAAAACCTAACATCCCTGTGAACCATGGCCAAAATCAAGGATAGGAAAGAAACAAAAGGGTTGGAAACAGAAAGACAAAATTAATTAAAGCAGCTAACAAACAATCCATACAGCACCTACTGCTAGTTTGGCAACTGGCAAACATATAACCACTAGATTTGCACTATTCTCACCAGCAGTATGCGAGAGAAAGTTTGTGTTATACACTATATACCCAGAAGGAAGGGACTAAAGAGGTACTAGAAAGTTTCTACAACTAAAATGGAGGATATGAACTGCAATATCCTGTCCAACATCAACAGTTGAGAAAGTTCATGGATTCGTATATAAACAAACAACGCAGGAGGGATACACAAGAGCATTTCTGCCTGTGCTTTTTCCACAATTTTCTTTCCTTTCAAATCGGTTTCTATTTTATCAGAACAAATGTGATATTTTTCGAAAGAGCTTAATTACGAGACCGGGACATCTAATGGGAAAATTTATGTACCATGACTGGATATTATAAATAGCCAAGCCAATTGAGGTCTGGTTATATTGATACTCCTATTTTATATAAGTTGTGGTGCCTTAGGATTTTGGCAAAGGTAAGCGCAGGAGGAACAGTATAGCATGTGCAAGTGCATTTAATATCCAGCAATTTCTAGATGCTTCTGTTGGGAGGCCGATGATCATTTTATTAATCTTACATCAGATAGGACTTTCAGTTTCAGCACTGGTGTCGGGGTCCAAGCAGTAATCAAGCTTGGAAGCTTGAACTCTTTTTTTTTACAGCTAACTTAGACTTCTAATTTATAAATTTGTGATTCAAATTCCAGAATGGATGGCTCATATTATGAATATCTAACAAGTTTTGTCACTGTATATCTAGCAGCTCTCTCTAGCTGTGGCCACATGCATCTCCAGCTATTCCTTCATGAAAATAACAGAAGACTTGTATGATTTCAAAGGCAAAACAGAACCAAATTACTTTATCCCTCTTGGAAACGCATTTGAAATGATGTTTTTTTTTAACTAAACTAATGTAATGTGTTTATAAATAATTATTTTATTGTGGCCTTCGAAGTTAATGAATTTAGCAATACATGCTTAATTTCTTTCCTTCAATAATCTATTTCTTAAAAGAAGTATTTGATCATGAACATTTCAATGATCCTGTTTTTGATGCCGACGTTGTTCTTGATGATTCTGTTAATATTTTATATTTATATAATTATAAAATATGTATATAATTATTGGATTATGATTTTAAAGTGAGATCCAGTTGTAGAGTACCCATTAATCAAATGAATTTTTTATATTTAAAATTCTTCTTTATTATTTTTTTAATGTTTAATATTATCCATTAAAACGTTCAGGGTGAACATACGGGATGACTATAAATTCACCATAACAACTTGTACACACATATATGACCGGACAGCGTTATGTGTATTTTTAAGAATAGCACGTCATGTACTAAATAAGAATTTTAGGGCAGATACAGTCATGCACAGCTTGGTGCATGGTAATAAAACCCACTAGATTAAGTATTCCTGAATTTTTTTATTTTTTTTTTGCAGAAATAGGCAAACAAAACTGACAAGCATTCCATTTTCTAACAGCATCTCAATTATTTTCTTCCTTTAAAGTAATGAGTTTCTTTTTGGTTTTTTTTTTAAAAAATCTTAAAGATAACAATTCATTATTATCATTTAAGAGCATTTTTAGAAATATAATATATATTATTTAAAAATATATCAAAATAATATATTTTTTTTATTTTTAAAAATTTATTTTTAATATTAACACTTCAAAATAATTTAAAAATATAAAAAATAAAATTTTATTAAAAAAATAGAACAAATACAGCACCAAACATGGCCTAAATTCCAAACTTTACACTTGTTAACAGCACCATTGATTTTTATTTTTATTTTTTAAATTTTGGAGCATTTGGTTTTTGGTTAAACTTTATTAAACTTTATTTTCATGTTGAAAAATAAAAAAAATTGTTTAAAAAAAGATAAAAAGTTTTTGGTTAATGATGTTCTAGAAATAAAAGATTAATGTTGATGTTAATGTTTTTAGGCAATTACATGAAAATTATCAAAAATGATTTTTATTTTACTTTTTGATTGAAATTTAATTTTCAAATTATAATAATTTTTATTTAAAAAATAATGCTGATATGAAAAATATGTTTTCGCTAAAATAAAAAATATAAGAAAAAAATAATTTTGACTAAAAAGGTGTGTATATTAAAATTTAAATCATTAAAATATTTATTTTAATAATAAGTTGTTTTGGGATTTGACAAACAAAAAGTAAGGTGATCAGGAAGACACTAGAGAATTGCGGCAGGAGAAGGCATCCGTCTCCCCTTGAAGAGCAAACAACAGAAGAGCTGGGCAATTTAGTGGCCATTAATAGAAACGTATCTTCAAGAAATTAAGACCCAGAAATGAAAAATTCAGAAACAAATTCAATAATCATACCACTAATCAATCTGAGAGAACCAAAAAAAGAAAACGCAAATCCAAGAAATACAGAAAAAATCATGACCCCAATAACACATACAAGAATTGAATCCAAAATCAACTCAATAGAAACACAAATTATTATCTTGCCATAAATACACGCCATGTTTGATAAAGAAGCAAAAAGAGAACGTACCAGGATGTAAGGCAGAGAGATTACGTTCCTTATAACAAGCCATTGAAGACCATAACCGAAGAACCCCATGAAAGCAGCCATGAAAAGAACCACCCATAATGGAAAATACATGAGAGCCAATCCTGAAGACCATCCAAAAACTTTTCCAAGATCAGAGGCCACAGCCAAGTAGTTCAGTTGCACCTGAGAAATCCCAAGAACGGATTTTAAATCCGATGAATAAGCAGAGAAATCAAAATTTGTCCCTGTAAATGCTTGGATCCATATAGTAGCCACCAATATCATCCATTTCCTTGACTGTCCTTCCATGAACACTCTTTTAGCTAATAATATAGCTTCTAATAAAGACGCCGGCGATAACTACCTCCGGTTGTTGTGGCGGTTGGGGTATGATGGCCTTGTCGTCGAACGTTGCAAGCTGTTAGAGAACTGGCGTCTCTCACTATCTCTACGTGGCCTCATTTATATATTATCGTTTTTTTCTTTTCTTTCCTTCCGCGTTCAATAGCCAATGATGGTGACCGTTTGTCGCTTTTGCCTTATGGGAACTACAACGCAACCAAAACTAAAGGGTATAGGGGAAAATACTATTCGCCGCACCCGTAAACACCTTGTATTACATAGAAATCCAAAATATTTTTTGTTTTATTGAATTTTTTTAACAACAAAAATTAAACTGTGAGAAGAAAAATAATGTTCTTCACGCTTATAAAAACCATTAATTGATATAATAATCTACAATATTTTGATATTGTTTTGTATTTTAGTCTTTTTTTTCTTTTTTGCTTTAATTATTAAAAAATTATATTTTTAATTTAGTACAGTGTTTTTGTAATCTTTTTTGTATTTTAGTCTTTTTTATTTTTTTATTTAATTATTTAATTTTTTATATTTTTAATTTAGTACTTATATTATGTATTTATTGAAATTTATACTTTTAATTTATTTTTTATATAGTTATCTCAATATCAAGAAAATATCATAACATTACATTGATATTAAAAAAATATCATGGCAATGCAATATTGTTTATTTAAAAAAAAACATTTAATTAAATGAAAAAATAGTTTTGCAAAAAACAAGTTATTAAATTGTGGGATCAATGTCTTAGTTGCGAGTTCGACGAGATATCTAGGGTTTTCCTTGCTTGAACTTTGAAAGGGTATTTTTTTTTAATTAAACTTGATTTTATAATTATCTATTTTTTATATCATATAGTTTAAAACATATTTTTTATTAAAAAACCATGTTTTTAAATTTTAGAAAGTTTATGAACCTGTTTTACAAGTTTACTAAATTTAACTTTTTTTAAAAAAAATATCGAGTTTGATTAAAAATTAAATTTTATAATTTATTTTATTTCACTTTATGTGAGGTTATTATGGTCTAAAAAAATCCTACTATAAGGTTGATACTTGATGTTGTGATTGTTTATTTTTGTTATCATATACATAAAAAATAGTTAAAAATAAGTTATTAATCTTAGTGGAGTTCATGACCTGGTTTGCAAATTTGGTGGGTTTAACTTTGATTTTGTTAAAAAAAATTATTCTTTAATATTGAGTTGATTAAGAATTGAGTTTTATGATGCTTTCAATTCATTTTCTATAAGGTTATTGTGATTTTAAAAAACAAATCCTAGTATTAGGTTAGTATTGGATTTTGTAATTGTTTATTTTTGTTATCATAAAATTAAATAAAAATAGTATTTAAAAAATATGTTATTAATCTTAGTGAAGTCTATTACACGGTTTCTAGGTTTGACATATTGACCCAAGTTATATAATCCACTAGCTTGTCGGGTTTACCTATCAAACCCAATATTTTTTTTTTAGTTTTTAGTCCTTAAAATTTTTTAATTAATTTTTTTATTTTATCAATTAATATTGAATTGGTTGGGAAATAGACCTCATGGTTTATTTTTTATTTTTTTTATAGGATTATCACAGTTTCAAATAAATATCTATTTTAGAGTTGGTGCTCGATTTTGCGAGTATCTATTTTTTGTTATCATGTAATTAATTAAAAATAATTTATAAAAAAAATAGTTATTAAACCCAATAGAATCCATGATTTAAATCATAAGTTGACCAAGGTAAATCTAGTTTGATGTCGTCTTAATATATTTTAAAAAAGTTGTCTTCTTAAAAAAAAATAAAAGTTAAGTCATCTTTTTATTATCATTCAAGTTATCTTTGAACCTGTAAAATTGATCGATTCATATCGAGTTAGCTTCCACACGATTTAATTAAAAATTTTAATTAGATAAAGAGTTAGATTGATAGGTTTCAAGACTAGCCCATTTGGTTGGGTTTCATGAAACTACCAAAGAATTTCCCTTGCTCTTGACGTTCTTTTTTACATCTTAAAAAAAAATGGTTTAACTCACGACAAAGCGTGAGCTAATGAACTATTGTTTTTACCTAATTTACATTTTAAAAGGCATAATAATCTTTTTCCTTTTTGTAGATTGGAGGGCATAATTTAATTATTACAATAAAAACAAAGGTCTGGGGCATTTTTACTCTTGTAAAAAACATTGAGAATCCTCTCATATTTTGCTATGAATTACAACTATGAATTTTTTTTTTATTTTAGTTCCCTAATTTTTTTTTCTTCCATTGAGTTTTTTTTAAACCCAAATTGATTATCAATCATTTTTTATTTGTTAGTTAAGGATTAAAATAAAAGTTAGAAGTTTAGAGTGAAAATGATACCAAAAATATTTGATTGTTTCAAAATTAGCATTAAAAAATATTTTATTCTTTATTTTTTTTATGGGTCATGAGTGTAGATAGGTTATGTGCTTGGCCTTATTGTTAATTTTCTTAAAAAAAATATTTTTTTAATTAATTAATTTTCATCCCCTTAAAGCTAAAAAAAGAAATCATTCTTTGTTATTTAATGGTCTTTTTTTATTTGAATTAATTTTTTATTTTTTATTTAACTTAAAAAAAGGCCATTTTATTTTTCAATCCCACATGTATATTATATTTTTTTTTATATAGAAAAAGAGTCATACCCACCTTATTACTATATAATTAAATGAAATATAATTTATTCATCTTGGTTTCAAGTTTGGATGATTAACCTGAGTTGATTCAAGTTAATCTAATATATTATTATTTTAATATTTAAAAAACAAATTTCAATATATCACTATCTTAATGTTGAAAAAAGATTTTATTCAATACGATAAATTTTGCATTCATTTTAAAATATAACAAATTTTATGGCCTAATTGAAAGCTAATTGATTCAAATTTATTAAGGAATGACAAAATTGAAAGAAAGATGATCATAATAAAAAAAAACATAATATAGAAAATGGATGATAATTTCAAAATCAGATAAAAATTTCACTTTGAGTCTTCTACTTTTCAAATTATAAACATAACATAGAAAATAGATAATAATTTCAAAATTAGATAAAAAAATTCACTTTCGATCTTCTATTTTTCAAATTATAAACTTTATGTCCCTCAACATTTCACTAATTCAACCAAAACTTTAATTTCCTTCTTTTTTGGCTTTGATTTGAAAGAAAAAAGAGAAAGTAGTTGTATTTTGATGGTAGAGAGAAAAACTCTTAATTAACACCAATTATGATTATAAAAGAGTTGATGTTGGTATCAAATGCTTCTTTTCGATGATGAGAATTTAATTTGAGTATTTTTTTCACCTTAAAATATCTTAAGGTAGATTTTATCTTGGAAAAAATTTGGATTTCAAGTTCACCTTATGTTCTTGAACTAATTTTTTTATTGTTTGAAGACATAAAAGGGTTTTTGTTAGTCTCTAAGTTGTTTTATAGGTGTTTTTTTATTAAAAAAAGGTTGAAAATGATTTTTTGAAGTTAAAAACCTCTAATCTTGATTTTTCAATGACCTTCTACCATATTGTTTCAAGAAAAATAAGGCGAATGTCACGTAGTCCACCCAATAAAAAAATTAAATAGGCCCAAACTCATAGGTTTCTCCAAATGCATGTGTAGGCTTCTTTTTTTAATTTTTATTGTTTTTTTTTTAATTTGATTCTTCACTTTTGGATATTTATTGATTTTTTTTGTTTATTTTTTTTAATTTCACCTTTTGATATTTTATTTATTCTTAATTGGTTAATGTAATTTATTTTGATTTGATATTTATAGTTTTATCACGATGCTTTGATATTTAATTGGTTCTTAATTTTATAAATGTTTATTTTTTTATTATATTATTAAATATAAAATTATTGAACCTAGTTAAGTTTATAATTTGAATAATAAATTTGACCGATTAATTTTAATTTATTGAGAATTAAGCTTTAAATTTTTTTATTACATAATTAATTTTAATTTATTGAGAATTAAGCTTTAATTTTTTTTATTACACGGTTAATTTTTTATTTATTTAATTAGATATATTATTTATTTAATTAAATATATGCATAAACTTTTCAATTTATGAATGATTTTTTTATATTAAAAAATATAAATAAATTAAAAAACATGAAAACGTTTTTACCATGTTCGTGAAACGGCAAGCGAGTGCGCCCCTTAGGAGTGGAGTCCCCATCATAAATTCATCCCCCTCGGCCTCCATTCATACACATGACCAGCTTGCTTCCTCCTCAACCTAAGATGTGCCCTCCGAAAAGCCATTCCCCTCGGTCCTCTTCACATTCTTGCCAAGCAAACTGAGACACAACCCCTCCACCAAACCGAGTCAACTCTTCAAAACTTATTCCACACCAGTACCGGCCTTAACCGAGACATCGCATTACCATCTAGCTCAACAAATATCTCGCTAGAATACATCTCTCCTTGAATTCAGAAGAAAACCTTGTTAACCCGGATCAAAATATTTTACTCCCCACGAAAAAATCTTGGAAAAAGCTCAATGGTGTCTCTGTTACACCTAATTCATTCGAATCTAAGTTGCAAAATTCTTCTGATTTGCTATCCAAAGAAAACCTAGGCATTGCCTCTGATGCTAGCTTCCCACGGCATATCAGAAAAAAGAGATCGAGAGCGGAAAGCATAGCTAAAGGAGAACTCATCTTCTAACAGCTACAATAAGGCTTCATTAGTACTATGAAATGTGGATTGTTCTACAACAAGGGAGTTCATATTTGGTCGGCTTTATTTACAGTGATTTTGCAGGAAGAAACACTTGCAAGAATGAGTATTTTTTAAGATTGGTTCGGGAGTTATTTCATCATCTTAATTTAAAGAAACAATCGATTTTGAATTTGTTTCCGTTGTTTAGTGTGCATGTCAAGCGATATGGTACCCAGAAGAAAATTCTTGACCAACAACATTAGTTTCTTATAACGACAACTTAACAATTAAACTCTTAAAAAATCCGGTTATACATGGTATTGATGTGAAATTTCATTTCTTAACAGATCTCGATTGAAAACATTCCTTGCAAAAGTAAAAAACAAGTTGCTGATATGTTTATCAAATCATTCAAATTAGTGTTATTTATAAAACTTAGAAGATTACGTGGTGTTGGCATTTAAGAATACTTTATTTAGAGAAGAATCTCTTACTGCTAATTGAAACCTAGTCTAAGTAGAAGTACTTATAGAAACTATTTGTATCTAGAATCATTATTTAATTAACTAGTAATTAAATTAGTTGAAATCTTAGTCGTCTAGATAGAAATATTTATGGGAAAGGAAGGATTTGTGTCTAGAATCCTTATTTAACTAGTTAATTAGAGTAATTATTGGATTACGATGGTTTAAGTTGCTAGTGTCCCTTGAATCTGTTTAATATCAATAAATAAAAGCCAGCCTGTTTTAGTGTTTTGAACAAAGGCTGCATGCTCTTCAGCCAACTAGAAAGAAAGTGACAGAAAGCTGAGGACAAAATCCATGACCAGTTAGTTAGTCGGTGTCATCTTGCAGAAACAAAAGATTGGGGGAAGATTAACAAATATCTACGAAGCAATTTTGTCGTAAATTGTAGTATATCCTCATTGTCTTCAAAACTCGACTCCCTCTCCCTTTCTTGTCATTGTCGTAAACAGTGACTTTTAGTGCTAAATGCTAACGTGAGAGATTGAAAGGAGACAGTTCAATTTGTTCAAGTAAGCCCAAAAAATGTTAAATTATATAGTTATTACACTGGCACACCGGAAAGTGAAATTACTTGGAGCGAGACACCGGAGACCGTTCACCGATTTGTTCTTCCCATGGTAAGAACCTGTTTGGCCAGTTTTTGCACACAGATTTTAACCCATTTGGATTTGGATAGAGCATCAACATTTGATCCCAAACATAACTCAGCATTGCCATTTAAAAAATAAATGTCAGATTTGCACGACAGAGTGTCCGAGGGAAGGATTCATCTTAGAAAAAGAAAACGATAGGAGAGGACATATCTGAAATTACACTTGGATGGATATCTTCATCGCATGAACACATCCCATCAGAAACCCCAATTACCAAATGTTCATCCCCTAAAACTATGGCCCAATTCAGATTTTAGAGTTATGTAGCCCAGCTTGTTCCGATTAGTATTCCAGTTCTATACAGGCCCGCTACCCAAACACCTAGCCCAAAAGACGTCAACTCCCGTCTTCCTCTCAAATCTCAACTCAATTAACCCTGATATCATTAGCCCCGTGGCTGCCCTGGGTGGCGGCATCGCTTGAACCGAACTCTCCTGAAACATTAAACACCATACGCTCCTTTATACCTACTGTCGTGGCTGTTTCTCCCTCACACCCTCTCAACCTCCATCAAAAAGGAACCTCATGGCCTCTTGTTGTGCACCATTCTAAAACCCTTGCCAATCCCCACAAAGAGTACAGTTTGGATTCTTTTGCTCTGTGAACGCAATCTCTAATGGATATGAGAAGGCTAACAATCACGAAACCCATCTTTATTCAATCCCCGCTTAAACGTCCTTTAACTTGTATCACAACCACGCTTCAAAAACAGCACCAAATACACCCACAAGCTCCTCCTCCTCCTCCTCCATTATTGCAGGCGCAGACAAATCCACAAGCTTTAAATCAGAGTGTACTCAAAAGGGTATCTTTAATTCTTTCTAATCCATCTTTGGATCGCGCTAAATGTAAAGAATTAGTCCCCCATTTGTCTTCTCAAGAGTTTGATAGCTGTTTCTTAGCTCTTAAATCAAATGCGAATCCAAAAACAGCTTTGAACTTCTTTCATTTTGTATCCGAGACTTGTAAGTTTCGTTTCACAGCTCGATCTTATTGTGTTTTGATTCATTTGCTTGTTGGTAATGATCTTTTGTCTCCTGCAAGATTGCTTTTAATTCGTTTGATTGATGGGAAAGTTCCAGCCTTTTATGCGAGGAGTTTTGAGAGTAGACATTTTGAGATTGCCCAAATAATGGCTGATTTGAATTTGGTGTTTGAGCCTGTTATTGGGGTTAAAATTGCTGATTTATTGGTACATGTTTATAGTACACAATTTAAACATTTGGGTTTTGGTTTTGCTGCTGATGTCTTTAGTTTATTGGCGAAAAAGGGTTTGTTCCCCTCATTAAAGACATGCACTTTTCTGTTGAGTTCTTTAGTGAAGGCTAATGAGCTAAAAAAGAGCTATGAAGTGTGTGATTTCATCTGTCTTGGTGGTATCATTCCGGATGTTCACTTGTTCAGCACAATGATTAATGCGTTTTGTAAGGGACACAGAGAGGATGATGCTATCGGGTTGTTTTCAAAAATGGAAAAGTTGGGTGTTGCTCCAAATGTTGTTACGTATAATAATATCATTCACGGCTTGTGTAAGAGTGGGAGATTAGATGAGGCATACAGGTTTAAAGAAAAGATGGTAAAAGAGAAAGTGAGTCCAAGCCTTATAACATATAGTGTTTTCATTAATGGTTTGATTAAATTGGAGAAAATTGATGAAGCAAATTGTGTTTTGAAGGAAATGTCTGAGTTGGGTTTTGTGCCAAATGAGGTTGTTTATAACACATTAATTGATGGGTACTGTAAGATGGGAAATATTAGTGAAGCACTTAAAATAAGAGATGACATGTTATCGAAGGGGATATCTCCCAATTCAGTTACTTTGAATTCACTTATACAAGGTTTTTGCAAGAGTGATCAAATAGGAAAAGCTGAGAATGTTTTAGAGGAGATGATAGCAAGAGGTTTACCAATAAACCAAGGTTCATTTTCTATGGTAATTAATTGGTTGTGCTTGAAGTTTAGGTTTGTTACTGCACTACATTTTATTAGAGAGATGCTGTTAAGAAATTTGAGGCCAAATGATGGGCTGCTTACCACATTGGTTAGTGGGTTATGTAGGGCTGGGAAGCAAGGAGAAGCAGTAGAACTTTGGTGCAGGCTGTTGCGGAAAGGTTTTGTACCCAACATAGTGACTTCAAATGCCCTTATTCATGGGCTGTGTAAAGCAGGAAACATGCAAGAAACTCTTAAGCTCCTCGGAGATATGCTTGAGAGGGGTTTAGTATTTGATAGGATAACATATAACACGCTCATATCAGGGTGCTGTAAGGAGGGGAAAGTCAAGGAAGGATTTAAACTTAAGGAAGAGATGGTCAAGAATGGAATTCAGCCAGACATATACACTTATAATTTATTGCTACATGGGCTCCTTAATGTGGATAAGATTGATGAAGCCAGTAGGCTATGGCATGAGTGTAAAAAAAATGGTTATGTTCCTAATGTTTACACATATGGTGTTATGATTGATGGATACTGTAAAGCCAATAAAGTTGAAGAGGGTGAAAATCTATTAAACGAGTTAGTTTCCAAGAAACTGGAACTAAATCCTGTTGTTTATAATTCTCTAATCAGAGCATACTGCATCAATGGGAATATGAATGCAGCGTTTAGACTTCGTGATGACATGAAAAGCAGAGGTGTCCCGCTAAGTTGTGCCACATATTCTTCTCTGATGCATGGACTGTGCAATATTGGCCTTGTTGATGATGCAAAACACCTCCTTGATGAGATGAGAAAGGAGGGCTTGCTGCCAAATGTTGTCTGCTACACTACAATCATTGGTGGTTATAGTAAGCTAGGCCAGATGAATAAAGTCACTAATGTCTTGCAAGAAATGTCTTCACATAACATACATCCTAATAAATTCACCTACACAATCATGATAGATGGGTTTTGCAAACTGGGCAAAACAAAAGAAGCAGCTAAGCTTCTGAACGAGATGACAGAAAAAGGAATTCTTCCTGATGCTGTCACTTACAACGTCTTCACAAATGGGTTATGCAAAGCAGGTAAGGTAGAAGAAGCATTTAAAGTATGTGATGAAATGTCCAGTGGAGCATTATGTTTAGATGAGATTACATACACTACATTGATTGATGGGTGCCATCAGCCATCAACGGCCACAAATGAAGAATGACCAAGAACTCTCTTGATGCCACATGCCCTCTAACATTGCCACGTGTTTTATCCTGGATGAATGTGTGAGTATGAATTTGAATTTTCAAGTATTCATGTTTTGAAGGTTGCAACTTTGCCAAGCTTGATTTATGTTTCTAAAATCTGTTCTTCAGAGAATCCAATTGCTTGACACGGGGAGCACTTCTTCTAAATTTAAGATAAATCATTGCATTTGGAGGTTTGTGTCTTAATCCATCTACATTTTGATTCTAAAATTTGTTTCTGCTTGGATCAATGGGTTTGTCTTAAGCTACTTCCTAACAAAATGGTCATTCCTGTCACATCTTGCATCTTCCTCTATTCAGGTTGACTATATACGGTTTGACGGTTTCAATTGCATTTGCTATTTTGCCTGCTCTTGTGATGGATGCATGGTTTCTGAAGGAGTTATCTTGAAAGCTTTTTGACGCTTTCCATGGTAGAGGATGGTACATGATTTCTTTTCTTTTCTTTTCTTTTTTTAGAGTTTCCTCTTAATTTACATAGTCATTCCCTTCTCAGTTCAATTTTCTTTTCGCTCAAGTTTATTTTGTTGCACTGTAAATTGTTCTAGAATATTTTATTTTGATAACTTTTATTGTAGCTTGAAGAAGGGCAAGTGGTTGTGACCTGTTTTTAAGTAATGGCAGGGAGCAGCAACTGTATTCCCAGTCATATAAGAGTGCCAAAGAAATAGTTATATTGCTATTGACAGTCACTTATAATTATTAAAAGCATAGTAGAGGTTAACCATGGAAGTTAAAAATTGGAAACACCAACAACAGGACATAAATAAGCATGAGATTCCACTTCATGCAATGCAAAGACCTCATCTTTAACACTCCTGGGAAAGGATTGATGGTCCAATGTTAACCTTTGTCCTCTTCTTTTTCTTACTTGGTGCCATGCTCAATTTTTTATGGATGCATCTGTTGTCTCTTTAATTTAGCTTGCATTGCCACTCACCATGCTGCATCCTCATTTCAGTCTTGATTTTTTTAATATAGAACTCTTGTTAGTTGCCTTGAATGTATGGAGAGTACTTGCAATTACCTTTACTCCTCTTTGGTGATATTCTGTCCCTGTATACATGTATTTTGTTTTAAATTCATAATAATGATATCTCTAGTATTTTTGAGTTCACAATTTTCACTTCCATGGGTAGTGTCATACTAAAGAACTAAAACAAGTAAAAGGGGGCATGGTAGAAAGGGTTCCTCATTTATGGATGATGCATACCTAAATTCCAATTGAGCTTATGTTAAAGAGTAGTGTCGTTGAGATATCAAATACCATATCATCTTAAAAATTATCCCATTACCGTTTGCTTAGTCAGTTAGGGCTTGCTGCTGCATTTTATTGATCTTTTTCCTTTCCCTCGCCCATCTTCTTATGTAATCAATAAACGATTGACTAAGCTTAGATGGTGACTGCAGGTGCATATTTTTAGAGAAATGCAACGTCCTTTGTTTGATAGTGAGGTACACTATTCATTGGTGCTGGGGCCACTTCTGTGCACCATGAGTCTTTGCTATGGAGAAATATCTCATTTCCTAACCAGGTCAATCTTGTGCTGGAACCTGCATTCACATATGGCATTTCCTTTAGTTTTGCGTTGGAGAGCCTTTATGTTACATTCCCATTCTGGCTTCATTTTTAAAAATACTTGTTTGAATTGTCAGGCCCATAACTGTGGACATGAAGACAGGAGAAGCTTCAATAGACTCGTAGTAAAACAAGGTGTGCTTTTGGAATAGATCATCAGGAAGGAGATGTGATGAGACAAACTTTTTGAATTGAAGTGAATAATTTCTTGTTGGTGGAGGAAAGAGATGGTTCGGACATTTAAAGATGAAAGGTCTATTCTTCATGTTTTGCAGTTTAAAATCACAGAAGCGTTTGGGAATTACTTTGTTGGAAGCAGAGAAAGGTGCAGTGCCTTACCTTGAAGGTGTAACAATATGGAGATACGAATGGCTGGACAAAGCGCCATGACTCCATGGTTTTTACCCTGATAAGTTTTCAAAGAATTTAATCAACGCCATCGGTGAGGACAGAGGAAGACTATTGCACATCCATCAAGTTCTCTCCAGCTACAAGGATGGAAAGTGGATGCAACTCTGCCTTGAGATAGGGGCTCAAAATAGTCTGTGGTTGCTAATAATTGTATCTTCTTTTCTTGGTTTTCCCCTCAAATGTCATATCACTAATTGTAAAATGAGAGTAAAGATAACTATGCTAAAGATGAAGGCGGGGGAAAATTCCCCGGTTGTAAAATTAGGGTTAGCTAAAATTTAGACAATAATTCACGAGAAGACCGCATTGAATTTTTTATTTTTTTTTTCTGTTTTTCCGTGATGAATCAGATGGATTCGTTAGCATACAAGAGGCGTTAAAGCTTCACGAGACCGAAACAAATATTATCCTTTTATCCGGAGGTTTTCTTTCACGTCTTGCCCCGACAGCATTTATAGCTCCAAGGTTCTAATTCTGAAACTCTCGAGGATCGATTTTATTCTTAGCTATGAATTTCGAATGCAACATGGTCGTTGAAAAGGACGAGGTACGGGTGGGATTCGGGTCGGTATTCGCTCTGTTTTATCTGTATTCGGTATTTTATTGCTTCTGCCTTGCTCATAGTGATTGTATAACTGAGCCCATGTCCTTCTGTTTTACTCCATTTGCTCTCAATAAGAGAGTATTTTATGTTCGTAGCAAGGAACATTGAATCTAAACTGCACATCATGGTAGCCGGCCCCTGGTTCTGGGTGGGAGCATGGTATAATGCTTGGTACAGTGCCAAACGTTTAGCATCAAGTATAGATTAGAAGCAAGTAGACATGGATAGAACAGCATCAGAGTGGAAGAAGACTCCAAGACAGCAGCTAGTTCTGGCCACTAGATAGCTGAAACAGTCCATGAGCCATTGTTTCAAGCGCTTGGCCTGCGGTTCATGTATCCAGCTTCAATTTTTTCTATCGAGGTACCAACCGTGCCTAGCACAAGACTGCCGAATCCGAACTCAAATTCAGCAACTGGAAACTTTCTCGATCCAGTCAATCAAATCCAAAAATGTGCCTTATAACCTTTGATATCGCATCATGAACATTGCTAGCAACATCTAATATAGACCTTTGCTTCTGTTCTGTAATGGTTGCTTCTGCAACCCCAGCATAAAACACATTCCTTATGTTATTTGGCATCAAATTCTGATCTCCATGAACGCTACTTCGTCCATCGACTAATCATCCCATTATGCACTTTTGATGCTTTCCATCAATTTCTGTTACCATGATCGTCCATACATAGGCTGATAAAGCCTCAGTTTTAGTTCTTTTATTACCGCTGGCACAAGCAAGTTGTTGCAACCTATTGATGCTGGAGACATCAATATGATAGAGGCGCTTGAGCAAGATCTGGGTTGTTGGCGTGTTTATTATTTCTTCTGTGGTGCACTTCACAAAAGTTTGATCCAAAGTAGGATGGTAAGTCGGAGGATAACGTGCTCGAGGCTTCTCCCGTGGTCTGACATGCAAGATATTGGCTTTTTTTGAGCGATTTCTAACCGTGAAACCAGGAACTCATCAAAGGCACTTTCATCGCAGAGTGCATGATCAAAGGCGAATGTTACTGAGATGCCTCTACAAATGTAACGGGTGACTTGATCTTGTAAAGGAAACTAGGTGTTGACAGAGACGAGTTTTCCTTGCAAAGACTTATTGAAGATTGTAGAAGTCTAGTTTATTCTAAGAAATGTTGGCATGACCTTCTACAACCAAGGAACCATTATCGTCACATAATTTCATGCTCGTTGGTATTTGGATTTAATTTGTACTATTCGAGCAGAAAATGGATAGTAGTAACTGAGAGTTGCAGCAAGAGACCTCTTCAGGGATTCAATGATGGAAGAAAAGCAAACCTTTTCGGGAATATTGTAGAAATACAAGAATGTGACCGGAAATCGGCCAGAAAGTAAGGTATGCTGGAGTGAGTATTTTTAGCTTTGGCAAGGGATTGATGCCTTCGACTAAACTCTTCCTGTTAAGTTAGTTAGAAGTCTTTTCAGGTCAATTGGGTTAGTTTAGATTTTTAATCGGGTTATCTGGATTTTTACTTTCTTTTGTGTTTTCTTAAATCTAGCTTGGTTTTGGTTCCGAATCAGCTAGATCTTCGAGTAACTATGCGGGGCACGCTGAGCTTTAGAACTATAGATATTCCGCCTAATATTTTAGGTTAATGTGCCAATTTTTTTTTTTAAAAAGTAAATTTGGTAATATTACCAGCACTTGTCATTGCAGATGTTTCTGGATTGCATTGATAATTCAAAGGTCGGTGGAGGACGACCTGCAGGGAGATGGGTGTGTGGCTGCCTGAGAGTCTGCCCTGGTAATTGCTTAATCACATTGTACGTTCCTTGTGTGGTGGCCCAGTGAAAACTAGTGTTCAATGTTCAGGGTAAGTCATTTGGGACCATGCATCTTATTTTCGCCTAAATTTAGAAAGCATTACTGCTTCACCACAAGCCCCTCTCCCTCCATGCAGGGAAACTCAATCTGCAGCTCACATTGCAGCCCTTCCCTCGATTCACGACCTTACACTAACTTGCCTTGTTTTTATTTCTCAAATTAATTTTTAAATAATAATTATTTTCATATGCATCATTTCTTATTTCCTCAAGCTCATTTATTTGTAATTTTCGCAGTTGACTAGCATCATCTAGATTTGAATTGAAAGCTTTAATAGCCCAATAAGCTTTATGTTCAAGTTCCACAGGCAAGTGACAAGGTTTTCCATAGACTAGTCTATAAGGTGACATACCTAATGATGTTTTATAAGCAATTCGATAAGCCCAAAGTGCATCATTAAGTCTTAAAGATCATCATTAATAGGCACGTATAACTGTTGTCCCATCATCAAGGATCCATCATCCGCTACTTAGAATTTCATTTCTTCTCTGGCCTCCACATTCTTCCTAATCTTACACCCCCTCCTTGTCATGGAATTGGGCATGTTGTATCTATTCCCGATATGTTGGTCGCACCAATAATTGAGCTACTAACCCACCTCCAGCATTAATGTCCAAATATGCACCCATCTCTTTCAATTCCGCCAATTGCCGCTCCTTCCCACTATTAACCTTCCTAAGGTGGCTTTATTTTGCGACTGAGGGCATCTGCAACCACGTTTGCTGACACGACAAAAAGATTGATGTCTTCTCCCAAGTGCAGGAGTATCGAAGTAATAAATAACCCGGCAAGACCGGGGTCGAACCACACGGAGGTTA